>NC_072770.1:24738104-24951232 GCF_022539595.1 Amphiprion ocellaris | reverse complement strand
AACGACAAAAAATAGATGATAAATGCGCAAAAAAAAGAAGAATTAGTATCTGAGCGAATAGCTCAGGAGGATAAGAGACAGACTACCAAGTGGAAGGTCGCAGGTTCAAGACCGACCACCGGCAGTTTTCTTTCTTTGTCTTTGTCAGGATTTTGAGAAAATTTAAGAAGTGTCTGGTCTTGAACCAGCGACCTGCAGCTCCATAGGCAAATCCTTAACTCACTGAGCTACAGATCAGATAAAAAGAAATAAATTCGTCCTCCCTTTGACATCGTAGTTCATGAAGTGACCACATGGGCAGGGCCAAGGCGGAGTCTGGGTGGAGTCAGGGCGGAGAGTAGGTGGGGAGGTGGGTGGCGGCCTCCCCCCTCTACTCCCCCACCTCCCCGCACCACCCACCACACCTTCCCCCACCCGACGAGTTCTTCGAGTCTCCACGAGTTCTTCGAGTCTCCACGGGTTTTCCCGAGTTTCTGGAGTTTCTCCCAGGTCAGAGGCAGAACAAGTTGTCATGAAGAGGTGTTGAAGTCGGTCAGGATGGACTGACTTTTTACAGCGACTAGAAGGACGATGACTAGAAGAGCAGGTCTTTAACCACCATCCATAAAATCTATGGAGTCGGCTCCAGAGAAATGAAGGAGGGTCAACTTTTATCAACCTCCATCCAGATGTTCAACTTGATATCTTTGACATTTTTAGCACCACAAACCTTTAGTATCACACTTTATTATTTTATTAGGACTTTAATGGAATCCACCAGCAGATTTAGTTTTTGTTGACAAACTTTATTCTTCTTCTTTATTCTGCAGTATTTAAAACTGTTCCTTCTATTTGACCTCATGTTTATTAGTTTTAGTAGAGAAAGTTATTTTAGTTGTCGATTAGTCTCTTAAAAACCAAATAATAAATTCGATTAGTCAAGAGGTTTAAATTTCTTACTTTGTCATATTTTAAATATGACAAAAAAATATAAAAAATAAAGCGTCTTGAGACAATTTGACCTGTAATTGGCATTATATAAATTGAATTAAAACTGTATGTATCTTGTAATGTTGGACTAATTCAGCCATATATGTTGGAAAACACATTTCTTTGTCCATTAATCTGTTGATTGTTTTCTCCAGTAATTCATTTCTTGTTTTGGTTTATAAAATGTCAAACCCAAATATATTCAGTTCACTGTCATAAAAACCAAAAAGACTTACATTCATGATGCAGGAATCAGGCGGTTTTTCACTTTTTATCTTAGTTTAGTCAGAAAGATAGTTGATAATGTGTGAATTGTTGCAGCTTGTGAGCCGTAAAAGGTTTTAATCTTTGGGGCCAAGTGTCAGAAAACATTTAGAAACCAACATCAACAAAACACTCAACTTTTGCATGACAATGTCTAATTAAAGGACATTTATTTCCACCGTAAATGTTTGATATTCATCCTCTGGAGCTTTCTCTTCACATCGTCTCCCACCTGGACTGATTTGGTCGGGAGCATGTGCAACAAACATTTGAAAAACTGCACTTTAACATCAATGAATGACACTGAAGTTTAATCTCTACATAAATGAGACTGAGTCTGGATGTGCTGCTCTGTCATTAACTCCTAAGTTTAGGGAAAGTTCAAACAAAAGAGGACAGTTCAGATCAGACTTGAGAATGAGCTTATTTTGTACAAACACCTCAGACTCTCTGAGCTTCAGCACCTCTAGCAAGATATTTTAACAACAAGCAACTCAAGAGATCCAGAAATTGGAGAGAGTTAGCTTTAGCTGAGCCAAAGAACATGTGGGATGCTAACCTAGCAAACATTTCAGACTTTTCTCTGTGAATTCTGAGAAATAATTTCCTATTTGACAGCTACACATCTTAACTCAGTCTCATTAAAACAGACTCTAATTCAGTGTCATCCATCCATATTAAAGTGCAGTTACCCAAAGTGTTTGTTGCATGAGCTCCAACAAAACCTGTCCAGATAGAAGGCCACTTTGACAAACAGGAAGTGGACAATTCCAAGCAGATTTATAGAAGGGGGAACTGGACTGTACTAAGTGTGGTGGAGTATAGAGGGGTGTTTTGTGGGTTTTTAAGGCTGATCATGATTATTAGTGAGACACTTGGAGTAGATACTCATTTGCAGTAAATAAAAGTATTTAAAATCTTGGAGTTAAACTTACAAGAACACAAACTCTAACAGAAAACTTTGTTGATACGTTTTTGTTTTGTTTACAGATGTTAACACTTTAACATCCTCACCAAGAATAAGGCAATGAAAAAATTATTTCTTTATATTTCTTATCTCTTTGGGGCACTAATAACAACAATCAATGGTTTTTTTATGAAGTGACCCAGCGATTTTTAAAATATTGACCTCCACCAAACGGTCTAGAAAAATTATTTTACCCTTTTAAATGTTTTTTTTTTTTTTTTTTTTTTTACATTTCAAATGACACATTTGTGTTCAGCAACTCCTTAGGCACCATAATATGTCAAAAGTATTACTTTATCTTTGAAAATCACAGCAAACAGAGGCCTCATGTGAGGAGTGTTTTTGTTCATGCTAACTTCCTGTGAGCAGACAAACTTGCTCTGCATGCTATTTCAAAACACAGTGACATCTACTGGACTTTTTTTGTATAATGTAGGTTAGAGTGGCACCTAATGAGGGGTAGAGATGGCTGAAACAGGTGGACTTAAGTAAAACATATTTTTCAAGAAGATTTAGTGTTGAAAAATGACATTTTCCGACATAGTATACTACGGTGTTTTTTTGCGCCAAAATTCATGATGGTTTTTTTTTTCAAAGAGAACCTTACCATAGTGTTTTTCGCAGCCTCCTTTACATTATTTCATCATATGGCATGTTTTCACAACATGTTGAAAAATGACATTTTTCGACATAGTATACTATGGCGTTTTTTTTGCGCCAAAATTCATGATTTTTTTTTTTTCAAAGAAAGCCTTTCTGGAGTGTTTTTCACAGCCTCCTTTACATTATTTCATCATATGGCATGTTTTTACAACATGTTGAAAAATCGCATTTTTTTTCCGACATAGTATACTATGGCGTGTTTTTGCGCCAAAATTCATGATTTTTTTTTTCAAAGAGAACCTTACCATAGTGTTTTTCACGGCCTCCTTTACATTATTTCATCATATGGCACGTTTTTACAACATGTTGAAAAATCGCATTTTTTTTCCGACAGTATACTATGGCATTTTTTTTGCGCCAAAATTCATGATAATTTTTTTTTTCAAAGAAAACCTTTTTGGAGTGTTTTTCACAACCTGCTTTACATTATTTCATCATATGGCATGTTTTCACAACATGTTGAAAAATGACATTTTTGACATAGTATACTATGGCGTTTTTTTTGCGCCAAAATTCATGATGATTTTTTTTTTCAAAGAAAACCTTTCTGGAGTGTTTTTCACAGCCTCCTTTACATTATTTCATCATATGGCACATTTTACAACGTTGAAAAATCGCATTTTTTTTTTTGACTCAGCTGCATGCCTTCGTCCACCCGGCCTCCGTTGACTCGTCTCGCCTGCCGTCTCTGGAGCTGAAGCTGGATTGGAACAGACCAAAGTACAGTCCAATCACGATGCCAGCTGCCTCTCAAAAGGCTCCTTCATCTGGCAGGTGGCGGCACTTCTTCTGAGGGGAAGCTGAGCTGGCCCGGCAGAACTTTGGAGATGTGTTCCAGTGGTTGGTGGATGTGTAGGGAGATAGAGCGGGACCTTTGAATTGTTCAGAAAGGAAAACAGGGAACCCATTGGTAGTTTTAGTTTAGGGTGCTACTGCGGTGTGTTTTTGGGCTTGAAGAGGTGAACAGGAAGAGTTTTTTTCATATTGATTATCTTTTACTTTTTTCCTGGTTGGAATGCCCATCAATGTCAACATGAAGTTCACTTGTAGTTCTGTTTATTTATTTTTATTTTACTAACACCCATTTGCTTTTAACCCCCTCACATGGTGTGTTGTTGTAAACTTACTCTTTCAAATAAATACTCGTCTAACCCTCTGGAAACCAGCGTTTGGTCTGTTTTTGTGTTACTCCTCACCTACTTCAGACAGCCGGGACAAAACAACGTTTTGTGGACCAAAGGCTATACTATGACGTTTTCAGAGCGACATGCTATACTATGATGTTTTTCGAGCGACATGCTATACTATGATGATTTCAGAGCGACATGCTATACTATTATGTTTTTAGAGCGACATGCTATACAATGACGTTTTTAGAGCGACATGCTATACTATGATGTTTTTAGAGTGACATGCTATACAATGACGTTTTTAGCGCGACATGCTATACTATGATGTTTTTTGGACCAAAGGCTATACTATGATGTTTTTCGAGCGACATGCTATACTATGATGATTTCAGAGCGACATGCTATACTATTATGTTTTTAGAGCGACATGCTATACAATGACGTTTTTAGAGCGACATGCTATACTATGATGTTTTTAGAGCGACATGCTATACAATGACGTTTTTAGCGCGACATGCTATACTATGATGTTTTTTGGACCAAAGGCTATACTATGACGTTTTTTGAGCCACATGCTATACTATGACGTTTTTTGGTGACATGCTATACTCTGACCTTTCTGGAGTGTTTTTCACAGCCTCCTTTACATGATTTGATCATATGGCATGTTTTCACAACATGTTGAAAAATGACACTTTTCGACATAGTATACTATGGCGTTTTTTTGCGCCAAAATTCATGATGATTTTTTTTTTCAAAGAAAACCTTTCTGGAGTGTTTTTCATGGCCTCCTTTACATTATTTCACCATATGGCATGTTTTTACAACATGATGTAGTTTTTTTTTCGACATGCTATACTATGACGTTTTAAGAGCGACATGCTATACTATGAGGTTTTTATAGCGACATGCTATACTATGACGCTTTTAGAGCGACGTGCTATAATATGACGTTTTTTGGGCGACATGCTATACTATGACATTTTTTGGGCGACATGCTATACTATGACGTTTCAAAAGCGACATGCTATACTATGACGTATTTTGGGCGACATGCTATACTATGACGTTTTTAGAGCGACATGCGATACTATGAGGTTCTTAGAGCGACATGCTATACTATGACTTTTTTTGGGCGACATGCTATACTATGACGTTTTTTGGGCGACATGCTATAGTATGACATTTTTAGAGCGACATGCTATACTATGACGTTTTTTGAGCGACATGCTACACTATGACGTTTTTAGAGCGACATGCTATACTATGACGTTTTTAGAGCGACATGCTATACTATGACGTTTTTAGAGCGACATGCTATACTATGACGTTTTTAGAGCGACATGCTATACTACGACGTTTTTTGAGCCACATGCTATACTATGATGTTCTTGGGACGACATGCTATACTATGACGTTTTTTGGACCAAAGGCTATACTATGATGTTTTTAGAGTGACATGCTATACTATGACGTTTTTTGAGCCACATGCTATACTATGAGGTTTTTTGGACCAAAGGCTATACTATGATGTTTTTAGAGTGACATGCTATACTATGACATTTTTTGGACCAAAGGCTATACTATGACGTTTTTAGAGCGACATGCTATACTATGATGTTTTTAGAGCGACATGCTATACGATGACGTTTTTAGAGCGACATGCTATACGATGACTTTTTTGGGCGACATGCTATACTATGACGTTTTTAGAGTGACATGCTATACTATGACGTTTTCAGAGCGACATGCTATACTATGACGTTTTTAGAGTGACATGTTATACTATGACATTTTTAGAGTGACATGCTATACTATGATATTTTGTTGAACCACATGCTATACTATGACGTTTGTTGGACCAAAAGCTATACTATGACGTTTTTAAAGCGACATGCTATACAATGACGTTTTTAGAGCAACATGCTATACTATGACGTTTCTAGAGTGACATGCTATACTATGATGTTTTTAGAGCGACATGCTATACTACGACGTTTTTAGAGCGACATGCTATAGTATGATGTTTTTTTGGACGACATGCTATACTATGACGTTTTGTGGACCAAAGGCTATACAATGACATTTTTAGAGCAACATGCTATACTATGACGTTTCTTGAGCGACATGCTATACTATGACGTTTCAAGAGCAACATGCTATACGATGACGTCTTTTGGACGACATGCTATACGATGACGTTTTTTGGGCGACATGCTATGCTATGACATTTTTAGAGCGACATGTTATACTATGACGTTTTTAGAGCGACATGCTATACTATGACGTTTTAAGAGTGACATGCTATACTATGATGTTCTTTGGACGACATGCTATACAATGACGTTTTTTGGACCAAAGGCTATAGTATGACATTTTCAGAGTGACATGCTATACTATGAGGTTTTTATAGCGACATGCTATACTATGACGCTTTTAGAGCGACATGCTATACTATGACGTTTTTTGGGCGACATGCTATACTATGACATTTTTTGGGCGACATGCTATACTATGACGTTTCAAAAGCGACATGCTATACTATGACGTATTTTGGGCGACATGCTATACTATGACGTTTTTTGGGCGACATGCTATACTATGACGTTTTTCGAGCGACATGCTATACTATGATTTTTTTTGGGCGACATGCTATACTATGACGTTTTTTGGGGGACATGCTATACTATGACGTTTTTAGAGCGACATGCTATACTATGACGTTTTTCGAGCGACATGCTATAGTATGATGTTCTTTGGACGACATGCTATACTATGACGTTTTTTGGACCAAACGCTATAGTATGACGTTTTTTGAGCCACATGCTATACTATGACGTTTTTTTGGGCGACATGCTATACTATGACGTTTTTAGAGCGACATGCTATACTATGACGTTTTTAGAGCGACATGCTATACTATGACGTTTTTAGAGCGACATGCTATACTATGATGTTCTTTCGACGACATGCTATACTATGAGGTTTTTTGGACCAAAGGCTATACTATGATGTTTTTAGAGTGACATGCTATACTATCATGTTTTTTGGACCAAAGGCTATACTATGACGTTTTTAGAGCGACATGCTATACTATGATGTTTTTAGAGCGACATGCTATACTATGACGTTTTTAGAGCGACATGCTATACGATGACGTTTTTTGGGCGATATGCTATACTAAGACGTTTTTAGAGTGACATGCTATACTATGACGCTTTTAGAGCGACATGCTATACTATGACGTTTTTTGGGCGACATGCTATACTATGACGTTTTTAGAGCGACATGCGATACTATGTGGTTCTTAGAGCGACATCCTATACTATGACTTTTTTTGGGTGACATGCTATACTATGACGTTTTTTGGGCGACATGCTATACTATGACGTTTTTAGAGCGACATGCTATACTATGACGTTTTTAGAGCGACATGCTATAGTATGATGTTCTTTGGACGACATGCTATACTATGACGTTTTTTGGACCAAAGGCTATAGTATGACGTTTTTAGAGTGACATGCTATACTATGACATTTTTGAGCGACATGCTATACTATGACGTTTTTTGGGCGACATGCTATACTATGACGTTCTTTAGACGACATGCTATACTATGACGTTTTTTGGACCAAAGGCTATACTATGATGTTTTTAGAGTGACATGCTATACTATGATGTTTTTAGAGCGACATGCTATACGATGACGTTTTTAGAGCGACATGCTATACGATGACGTTTTTTGGGCGACATGCTATACTATGATGTTTTTAGAGCGACATGCTATACTATGACGTTTTTAGAGTGACATGCTATACTATGACGTTTTTAGAGTGACATGCTATACGATGACGTTTTTAGAGTAACATGCTATACTATGATATTTTGTTGAACCACATGCTATACTATGACTTTTGTTGGACCAAAAGCTATACTATGACGTTTTTAAAGCGACATGCTATACAATGACGTTTTTAAAGCGACATGCTATACTATGACGTTTCTAGAGTGACATGCTATAGTATGATGTTTTTTTGGATGACATGCTATGCTGTGACGTTTTGTGGACCAAAGGCTATACAATGACATTTTTAGAGCGACATGCTATACTATGACGTTTCTTGAGCGACATGCTATATTATGACGTTTTTAGAGTGTCATGGTATACTATGATATTTTGTTGAACGACATGTTATACTATGATGTTTGTTGGACTAAAAGCTATACTATGACGTTTTTAGAGCGACATGCTATACTATGACGTTTTTAGAGCGACATGCTATAGTATGATGTTTTTTTGGACGACATGCTTTGCTGTGACGTTTTGTGGACCAAAGGCTATACAATGACATTTTTAGAGCGACATGCTATACAATGACATTTTTTGAGCGACATGCTATACTATGACGTTTCTTGAGCGACATGGTATACTATGACAATTTTAGAGTGACATGCTCTACTATGATGTTTTTTGGGTGACATGCTATACTATGATGTTTTTAGAGCAATATGCTATACTATAATACTTTTAGAGCGACATGCGATACCATGATGTTTTTTGGACGACATGCTAAACTATGACTTTTTTGGGTGACATTTTATACTATGACATTTTTTGAGCGACACACTATACAATGACGTTTGTTGGACCAAAAGCTATACTATGACGTTTTTAAAGCGACATGCTATACTATGACGTTTTTAGAGTGACATGCTGTACTGTGACGTTTTTAGAGCAACATGCTATACTATGACGTTTTTTGGGCGACATGCTATACTATGACGTTTTTAGAGCGACATGCGATACTATGTGGTTCTTAGAGCGACATCCTATACTATGACTTTTTTTGGGTGACATGCTATACTATGACGTTTTTTGGGCGACATGCTATACTATGACGTTTTTAGAGCGACATGCTATACTATGACGTTTTTAGAGCGACATGCTATAGTATGATGTTCTTTGGACGACATGCTATACTATGACGTTTTTTGGACCAAAGGCTATAGTATGACGTTTTTAGAGTGACATGCTATACTATGACATTTTTGAGCGACATGCTATACTATGACGTTTTTTGGGCGACATGCTATACTATGACGTTCTTTAGACGACATGCTATACTATGACGTTTTTTGGACCAAAGGCTATAGTATGATGTTTTTTGGGTGACATGCTATACTATGACGTTTTTAGAGCGACATGCTATACCATGATGTTTGTTGGACGACATGCTATACGATGACTTTTTTTTGGTGACATGCTATACTATGACGTTTTTAGAGCGACATGCTGTACTGTGACGTTTTTAGAGCAACATGCTATACTATGACGTTTTTTGGACCAAAGGCCATACTATGATGTTTTTAGAGCGACATGCTATACTATGACATTTGTTGGGCGACACTCTATACTATAGGCTTTTTAAATTGACATATTACTATGGCGTTTTTTTCCTTTTGTTTTAGAATTTTTTTTCTTCTTTAGCAACATACAAGAATTTGGACAGTTTTAAAAATTACTATACTTTTACTTGTGCGATGAAATATTATTCTATGGCATTTTTTAGACGACATATACTCTGATGTTTTCTTGAAAAACATACTATTTTGACAATATACTGCACTATGACATTTTTTGAACCACATATCATACATGACAATTTTAGGCAACATCCTATCATTTTGCACTTTTTGGACCACAAAATAATCAGTTGGGTTTTTTTGCCGACATGCTATACTATGAACTACAGGCCATACTATGTTATTCTTGAAAAGTACACCATAGTTTGACATTTTCTGAACTACATCCTATACTATGGCATTATACACAGAGTGCTTTGGTTACATGTTGATTTATAATCTAGATTTTTTTCTGTTTAGTTTTTTGACGGGATTACCACAGACCTGACTGTGAACACTGTTGACACCCACCTGAGGGAGACGCTGCCTAAGATCTCAAGGCTGCTTGGTCGTGGTCTTTCTGGTCCTGCTCCAGATCGCCTTCATCGACGTCTTCTTTTGAAGAGGCCCTCAGATGCTGCAATCTCTGACCTTAAGGAGGAATTGCTACTTTCACTCTGTAACGAGACGGCGGTTATTTTAAAGACCCAGCTCCTGTCGGCTTTGAAAGAAAGTTTAATACCCATCAAAACAGAACTACAGACAGTTAAATCTGAGCTGTCGGTCAGTATTTCAAACATCAAGTCCGACCTGGCTGCCCTAAAACACGCTGTGGGTGAAACGGAAACTTCACTCTCCACATCACCGATGACATCATCACACTCCAAAGCAGAGCACCTGTCTGCTGAACTTTTAAAAGTGGACTATAAATGTGAAGAATGTGAGCAGCAGCAGACTGTGAGCAGCGGAACAGATGTGATCAGAAAGAAGTCATTTTCTTTTTTCTTTTCTTTCTGGTTGACTTGATGCTGTCAGATGCAGATGTTGGAGCTGATTCTGATCTTTCAGGATAAAAAGTTGCTTTTCCTTCACAGACTTTTCAGGAAATTATTCTCTCAGGTTTTCTCTGCTATTTATATTTTTATTATCTGTGGTTATTTCATTATTTCTTTTTTGTAAAAATAAAGTTTGAGGCATAAAGACTCATTTAGTTATTTTAATCCTGAAATCTTTGATGTAGCAGAACTAAACTTCCATTTTCCTTCTTGTACTTCTGATACTAGAACTAAACATATCTTCAACACGGATCATCTGCTTTTAATGAATCAGCAGCAACATCACAACAACAAATGAGACAATTTTCAACTATTTAATGAAACTGATGTCATTTAAAACTATCAGAGTCTGTTTTAGTGTCAAATTAAAGCTGATTACTGACAACTAGAACATTAACGTTACTGTTTTAATCACATTTAAGTTTCCTGAACGTTACATTAATGTCAACCAGCCACAGTTTTATGAACTTAATGAACCACATTACAGGAACACAACACACTTCAGCTGTTTACATGAAACTCAACACATTAGCTTGATGCTACGTTAGCTTTAATCAGGCTAAGACTGAGCAGCTAGCTCGGTTAGCATCGCTGACATTAAAGCTAATATTTACTATGCTAACTTTCTTCTCTGGTCAACACACACTGAAACAAACTCCACCAACATCTGGAGTGCATGGCACACATTACATCTGACACTAAAGCTGCATATAAAGTGCATTAAAAGCGGCACCGATACGAAAATAAACATTTACTTACCCAACTATTAGAGTCCTTTCAGTGTCTGCTGGTAGAATCAGCCGAAGGTAGAAAACTGGTCAAAACAAGCCAACGGGCAGGAAAACTGTCTGTGGAAAATGTTCTGCTGCTGCACCGATAAATAAACCAACAGTTATTATACCAGAATTAATCCAAACGAGGAGAGCAGAGTCTCTGCCGGCTCCTCCATAGGACCTGTCAATCATTCCGGACCGGACTGTCATTCAAGTAGTCCCGCCCCCTGGCTTCGCAAAACTGTAACGCTCTATAAAAAAATCAATATTGATTTATTTTAAGATCGGCCACCTGATCTCTCATTTTGACCATGAAAACTAACGAAAATAATGTATGTACAGTCTATGCACCGTACTCTGTTTGGCTCCACACTTCCTGATGACCACTTCCGGTCTCAGAAAATGAAAAAACGGACCTTTTTTTCGTTTCTGTCTCTTACTGATTTTACTTTCTTGTTATTCTAAATATAAAACGAAAATCAAAGCATTTAAAAAAAAATCGTATATCCCTTTTTGATCATGAAAAGGAAAAACGCCTTGTATTTCAATTTTAATTTTTGTATTTTAAAACGAAAATCAAATAACCACTCGTTTTTTGTTTTTCAATACCCGTTTCAGAACGGAAAATCCAATTACCGGATCCGTACACGGACCCCTCTACCCTAATATTCTGTTGTTTTATTGTTTACCCCTTTGTTGAATATCCATGCTGCTGTAACAACTGAATTTCCCTTAATTAATAAAATCAGTCCAAGTCTAAGTCTAAAAAATGACAGTTTCTGTTCGTCTCTGGGACCGAAATCAGGTTTACAGAGAAAACAGACCTCTGATTCTTGTTGATGTGCGTTAAAAAATAAAAAGTAGGAGTGGTTTCCTTCAGTGTCATTATTAGTCTGTTCTGAACTGCAGCACTTTCACTTTCATTTATCAGGAAGAGCAGCCACGCAGAGGTAAGTCATACGTGCTGAATTTAAATTCAAAACAACTACAGATAGTAAAAGCTGGCGACACATTGTTATGGTCAAAGTCGTATTAAAAATATGTCATAAAATAAGTGTCATAGCATGTTAAAGTTTGCTTTAAGCTTCTTGAACCGAGTCGAGCGACAATAATCGCCGTCAGCAGTTAGCACTCGACATTGGTAGCTCTCGTTAGCTAGTTTCTGATGCAGTTTTGATGTAAATACACTAAATAAGGTGGTTGTTTGACTACAGCAGACTGTACTGTCATTTATGTCGCTAATGGTCGGTGTGTTTTAAAGGAAGAAGTCAGTCAAAATGTCAGACAATGTTGACGACCAAGAGGAGCCCATGGAAACTGAGGACGTGAGTAACTTTATAAACCCAAACTGTAAACTAAAGCTGAACACTGGACCAGTGACAAATGTTTAATTAGCTCTGTTGCTAAACAAAACTGTAAAAATGCAGTGTGACTATCTTCAGTATGTGTTCGTTTACATACTGGTTGTTTGTTTACCTTATTGTTGATAGTATTGCTGAGTGTTGATAATTTTGAAAGTAAACGCAAGACCTACTTTTATAGTGAGGCTGTTGATAGATTCGATAGTTTATTTATTTATTATTCCTCCTAATTTTATTTGTTGATTTTTTTTATTCACTTTTTTTTTAAAACATATTTTGGTCCATTTTTATGTTCAGTTCATAACTTCATTTTTTATCGCATCTTGTTCTGTTTCAAAAAAAATATTTTTGACTGCTTTTTCTATTGCTAACTCTATTTTAAGAACAAATAGTTAATTTTATTTATCTAGCTTATTTTATGTCATCATCTGGTGTTTCCTCATTGCACTTGTTTCACAGCATAGCCTTTCCTCAGTTCCTCAATCCCTGCGTTTTAGCCTCCTTTATTTATAACAAGTTGTTTGTTCTGTTTTATTGCATTTTTATGTCAGTTATTTGTGACACACTTTGTGTTGTATTTTGTTTGTATGAAAAGTGCTATATAAAGAAAGTCTGATTGTTTCATTGATATTATTTTCTTTCCCCCCTCCCCCCCGTTTTCTTCCTTTTCGGTTGGTATAGGGCTCTGCTAACGATGGAAATCTGGGTCAACCAGTATCTCATGTTGCATCTGTCCAGGTAAGTTTTTGTGAGTGTGTCTATCTGTACTTGTTCAGTACTTAAACCAGTCTAAAATCCTGGCTGAGTTCCAGCTGGTTTGCATGTTTTCTCTAAATAGTATGTGAAAGTGAAAGTATTTGATTTATGGCACAAGACCAACATTATAAGAACACCATCTCCTCTGGGGACTGAGATATATTATATTATATGATATGATATGATATTATATTATCAACACTGTTTAAAGCTATTCTGTGTTAGTTACAAGGGAAATCTTCCAAGGTTGCAAGGTAACATCATACAAATAACTTTCCATTTATAAATAGTAATGCTTGTATTAATCTGCTTTGTTTGAAGAGCAGCTAACCTGGCAGGATTCATTGTTATTCTAAAATTTATTCTGTTTTTTTCATCATTTTTGACTTCTTTTTCTATGTACTATGATGTATTTTATGACTTGTTTTATGATGCTCCTTTATTTTTAATGTTTGTTGATTTTATATGTAAAGTGTCTTTGAGTGTTGAATTTTAGAAAATCTGTTTTAATGGTAAAAATGTCTGTTTATTTTCTGTTTTGCTTGAAATACATTGAAATTTAGAGACTACTCTGATCACTCAGGATTACACAGTGATATCAGTGTTTTATTGCATCACGTTATTACATGTTTTCAGGGTGGGAAGATTTCGTCACAGGATGAAGATGAAGATAAAGAACTACTCAGCATCTCATTTAAGTGGTCAGAGTTTGATCCACCACAGAAACCAGATAGACATCTTCAGCGACTTCTACAATCTTGGTTCAACAAAAGACAAAAAAAGGCAGATTGCACAGTTGTAAAGACCGTAGGAGATGATTGTGTCGTGATAGAGATTAAACCTGTCCCAGGTACAGTAGAACTGTTCTTTTAATTGTTACCATAAAATCCCACAAAGCCATGAGTTTACCTAACTACATTAATAAACATTAATTTAGGCCTTTTCCTTCATGAACAGGGGTTTTAAATATTTTTGTGCCATATTTTGTGTCTTCCTGTAAAGCTTTGAGTGAGCTTAGGATGCTGCATGGACAAAAACTTACCAGGAAAGGCGACAGTCCAATCACCATCACATCTGTTAGTCTGACACCACCAGAGCTGGATGCAGACATACCAGAGGCTTCAGTGAACTCCTGTCCCTCCGTGTCACAGCCACAAGCTGTATGTAACGTACCAAATCTTAAAACAATTGCAATAAAACTTGATTCTTTTTCTGCTGAATTATTATGTGTTTTTACCCAGGAGCAAGTGGAACAGAGTAGCACAGCTTCTGCAGTAGGAGAAGAGACTTGCAGTTGTCCTGTTCCAGTGTCCCATTTCTGGTATGTGAGCCGCATCTACGAAGAGGAACTTAAACGGATAGAGAAGGAGAATGGAGTTACAATCAAGGCAGATGTGAAAGTAACATTTGAACCAGACAAGAAAGATGGAGACCCACAGAAAGCTCTCAATGAGTTCACAAAAATCGTCCAGGATTGCTTAAATGAATCCACAGGCCCAGTTATTCCTCTCAAGTACGTAGATCCAGATCAGTGGAGTGAGGCACTGAAAGTTGTCCAGAAAAATGAGAACAAGCTTTTACTTACTCTGTCCTCTGACAAAATTTTAGTGTGCGGGCCAAGCAGTAGTCAAAATGATTTCAGTAGGACCTTAAATGCAATGCAGAAAATAAATATGAAAGCTTCTCTTGAAGACTATGAATGGCCATCTGAAGAAACACCACTGATGATTGACATGACCAGTGACGACCCTCTTGTCAAATCGGGACTAACCATAGAGGAGAGCAACTGGAAGCTGCTGACTACCTCTTACGATGAGCAAGTAGAAAAGATCAAGGCTACATTTAATGTTGACTTTAGAGAATCAGGCATCACTAAAGGCAAAGTCGGTGTTAAAGCTTGCTACAAAGGAGCTGGAGGAAACATCTCCATGGAGAGCCATGCTGTCAGAGCTCTTGTTCGTCTGTACCAGAAGACTGCCACATCACCAATGAGCTTCAATCAACTCCATGGTGCCACTGGGATCAGTAGCTCGCTGAAGAACCCGAGCAGTGATTATCAGTCAGAGGGGGCCTCCAGTGCTGCTGTGGTGATTGGAAGACCAGGACTCAGCAAGAAGGACACTGAAGCACCCACAGGAGGTGGAGCAGCAGCAGCAGCAGGAGATGATAAAGATGAAACCTGTCCTATATGTATGGATGTATTTACCAATAAGCAACAACTCAAGTGTAAACATGAATTTTGTAAGGGATGCCTGCAACGAGCTGAGGAAAGCTTGGGCCCCACCTGCCCTGTATGCAAAGATGTTTTTGGTGTGATAGAGGGAGACCAGCCAGATGGAACAATGACATGGACTACATATGCCATGCAGCTGCCTGGATTCACAGACTGTGGCACTATAGTGATCACCTATGATATTCCAAGTGGAATACAGACGGTAAATAATTTATTTGAATGCCTAAATGCCTTTCATTTCAATTGTGTGTTAATTTTTGTATTGTTTTTATATTGATTTCTGTCAAATGTATTGCTTTCCTTTTGCAGGGCAAACATCCCAAACCTGGACAGCACTATGCTGGAATTACCAGAACAGCATATCTTCCAGACAACAAGGAGGGAAAAGAAGTGCTGCAGCTGTTGAAACAAGCATTTGCCCAGAAGCTCATTTTCACTGTTGGGATGTCCAGAACAACTGGGATGGACAACCAGGTGACCTGGAACGACATCCATCACAAAACGTCCACTGCAGGAGGACCACAGAGGTGCTGCAGCCACATTCGCTTTCTTCTGTTTTAGTATGCACTAGTCTGTCACAACATTAAAACCACCAGTCTAATATTATTTACATCTACATCGTGTTCTGGTGCATCCTCCAGATTTTTGGCCTGCAACAATGTTTAGATGGGTGCTATGCATCAAATTTACTTCTACATGAATGCCAGGACCCAAGATGTCCCAGTAAAACATTTATTTATAACAAAATGATCAATGTTATTCACTTCACCTGTCAGTGATTTTAATGTTCTGGCAGATCAGTATATATTCTTTTCAGTGTTTATTCTGTTGAAATATCATAAATGTTAACCCTTGTTCATCCTGTTTCAACAGTTTTGGCTATCCTGACCCCAACTATCTGAGCAGAGTCAGGGAGGAGCTGAAGGCTAAAGGCATCAAGTGAAGAGTTTGATGGAACGTGGAGTTCCATCAAACTCTTCACTTGTCCCCTGATTCTTTTCACCAAGTATACAGACAAGCTATTAAACAGTAATTCAAAATATTTAGCTGTTTTTTCACTGGTAATGTTTAATGAGATCAGTAATGGTTGCTTGAAGTGCACTGGAAAATATTTACAGCTTAAGAGTTTATTATTTAGCAATTTATATTATCGACATATGCGTTTCTTTAATGAAATTTTTTTTTTTTTTTGATTTTTGAGTTTTTCAACATGTATCATTAAAATGAAATTTTCCTGTAATTGCAACCTTATCTCTACCACACAGATGACATGATTTACTGGTGGTTAGCCAAATAAATGATTAAATTAAGCCACGCTGACTCATGACATTATTTTCTCAAGGCTGGTTGTAAACAAAACACAGAATAAAATGGAGTTTGTTTTCTGTACAATTTTTAAAATTTTATTTATAACAATATCTGTTATTTAGTTTGTAAAGTACTCCAGCAAAATTAAACATTATTCTCTTTCCAGAAGAAAGTCTGAGCCTCCATGCATCGTGTACTATAAAAGCTATGTGTCATTTTTCATTTAAAAAAACAAAGACTAATCAAAAACAATTCTGAAAATGCACGTATGATTTTGCAAAAATGTTCTTTAGGTAAAATGATTGTACTTCTCTCTCAATTAAAGATGAAACATATACAACAGCATAAAATAACACTCGCTGACAGGTAAGCAAAATAAAAACTTGTTATTGTAGTTACATTGAAGACTTGTGTTACTTTTCACATGCATTAAGATATGGCTGACACATTTCTGACAGAAGCAGCATTTTGGGACAGAGGCTGAGCGTAAGGGCGTGTCAGAGCGACCAGAATGGTAGCATTAGCAGCAGCAGGGCACAGAGGAGAATAAGAGATTGGAAAGAGCTCAAGAACAACAGAGAAATACTAAGGACCAAATGAACATAATGCACTTAAGACGGAGTCCTTACAAAACTGTGAACATACAGACTTTGATCCTCTAAAGGCAGAAAGATAAATTTACTCACAAAGCCAGATGGACGTTATCTGGTCTTTACAAAAAAAAAAAAAAAAAAAATGCATGGGAGAAGTAAAAGACAAACGCATCTTTTCCTTCCTCACATTTTACCATAATTGCAACCTCCCTTTCCCTCTGGAGGAAGACCCCTGTAACAGCTAAATAGTGCAGACATGACAATACTCCTCAAAGTTTTGTGTCTGCAATGGCCCTCCCAACGGCTATGAAAGCACAGCCAACTGCCCCTCCTTGAAGGCAATCACCCCAACTATCACTTCACATCTGTAACCTTCATCTAATACTTTGCCTGGAATGTTTAACCCACAACCAGCATCCTCATTCTCCAACTCCACAGTCATACACCACCTCTGATCCTCTTCACTTCAGCAACACCCAAGCTCCAGCTGTTATACAATGTGATAAAAACAAACACATCCGCTTTACATCTTACGGTATAAAGCCTACAGTATACCGTAAAAAGTGATATTCTGTGCAAGGAAGACAACACAATCATTTCATGAACATTGTTTTCTGAGAAAAAATCATGTGGAAATACTGTAGTTTTACCATTTTACATGTGCTATACACAAACGGTGCTATCACAAATCTGCCTCACACAATCTTGCAAAGAAAACCCAGCAAGACAACATATGTACCGGTTTAGAAAACTACGAGTTTTGCCTTTCCCGCTCAAAGTCAACACAAACAACAAATAGTTGGCACTGGTGAAATGGAACAATGTTTTTTTCTTTTCTATACAATTCATACAAAAATAAAAAATTAAAATTGCTCCAATGATAGCATCTTTTCTTCTGATTTTCTTGTTTCCATTTCATTTTGCACAGAGGTAGTGGCTATTTAGGTAAAGGGTAAGGGACAAAGTGTAAATTAAAAATCTCTCATAGAAAATGTTATTTGTTTTTGACCAGAGGAATCTCAAAAGAACAAAATATAATACTGCAATCACATACAAAAGTAGTCCTTCATTTTTGTACATTTTATACAGTGTTCACACTTTTTCTCAATTTTCTCTCACACTTTTTATCGATTTTTTTTTTTGTTTAATTTTTCTTTAAAAGGCAAGAAGAGGGGTGTGTTTGGAATAGCATGATCTAGGCTAATGGACAGTCTATGCCAGTGGGTCCACAAGGGGCTCCTCATCTCCACGTGATAGCAACTCCTTCTTCTCATCTGTGCTGGCCAGAGAGTTGCGACTGTTGTGAGCTCCCATGTACAGAGTGGCATATACTGGGTTTGTGAAGTTGGTGGGCTGGAAGGAGGAAAAGGCATCCATTAGATAACGTGTAGGAGGCGACAGTATGGCTGTAGGTATATACATGCTAATCTTGTCTACCTTGTCTGGATCCAGCGTGAAATCTGCGTCTAGCAGCTCCCCGGCATCGTCATCAGGCTCGCCCTCGTAGATCTTGTAAGCAGGGTTTCCGATCTCAACATTCATGGCCCCGTTGGTCATCCTTTGGTGCTGGAAGCCCTTGGCCCTACGCAAAACATCAAAGACACAGTCACACCTTCGACTTCTGATGCAAGACTTGAGTAGCCTGAACAGTGCAAGCAGGAACACAGCCACATTACGAAGGGAGGGAAGAGGCATTGCATGACTCTCACCACCATCCAGGCTTAGCCACAGCACAGGCACCAACACATACCCAGCATTCATGTAGTCCAGGTCAGATCCAGACACAGTGGACCTGAATACAGGACTGTCAGTGCACAGACTATTTCTCCAGACCACAATAAATCCACAATCGATCCTGTGTCTTGGTAAATGCTGGATTTTTTGAGATGCATTTTCCAATCTGAGCTTGGAAGAATGCTGTTGGACTCCATCTCTCACTATAAGAGACACTACCACAGTGCAAACCACAGCACAGTACAATATGGCACAATATGATGGACAACAATATGAGAGATCTACGGCACCGGCTAATACATATACAGATCTATTCAATGCATCTTTTCAATAGATCTGCCTTGAAGCTGCTCCGAAGAGAGAAAACTGAACAGGACAGATACTGTAGGAGCGGGATGGCCCACAGCTCCCATGAATATCAGAGAAAATGGCACAGACATTCACCACAGGACCAAACACTGCACAGCAACCACGACTCATGGTTAAGGGGAAAGAAAGAGACAGCATCAGAATGCAGAACTGAAAGAAGGCATGGAGCAAAAAGTGTAACCCTGGCAACCGTTACCGCAAGCGCCTGGAGCCGGTTTTGCCGGGCCGGCTAGACCTGAGGAGCAGAAGAGATGCCATTACAGAGAGGAGAGTAACAGTGCAAACTGAAGAAAGAAAGAAAAAGAAAGAAGAGGGAGGAAAAAGAGAGTGCAAAAACAAAAAGAGGTCTCATGTTTTGAATGGTACAATGTCAAACTGTCACTCACCCTCTCATCCTTCTCCTGTACCAGAACAAAGCTCCTACACCAAGAAGAAGCAGCAGCAACAGCAGCAGCACTGGGATCACTATAGAGGTTGTGCCTGCATACAGACATACAAACATCAAGAAAGAATTTAAACAACAGACCTCATCTCAGCATTTGAAATTTAAGGAACCTCTGACAGTACTGCCATTGCAGAAGTGTTGACTTACGTCCACCTGAAGCTGAGCTATCATTGCTGCTGGCCGCAGACGCGCAGCGATGTCCTGCCCATCCAGGTGAACATCTACACACACCCAGAGACAGAAAATAGAGATATGCATGTAGCACTCTATGCAGTGATGCATTCGGATTGAATGGCAACAAATGTGGATGAGTACACTCTGCTCCGTACCTGCACTCTGGAAGGCGAGTGATGGGGTTTATAGAGCATTGGCCATTTGCACAGTACTCATTGGTGTCGCATGTGTAGCAGCTGGGCTGGACTCTTCCATTTGTGCAGCTAACAAAATAGAAAAAAAATGTAAGAGAGGAGACTAACTCTGTATTTAAGTTTGTAGGTCCTTGATGTAAAGTAGATTATGTGCCCATGAGTCCTCCTACCGACAGGTGAAGTCCCCTGTAGTTGTAAAACCGTTGCTGGGGATACACTCTCCGTCACGACAGTAGTGACACTTATCAATCTCACATGTGCTGCCAGTGTACTGGGGCAGACAGCGGCACAGCTTGGAACCATCTTCACTCTGCAGACATGTACCTTTGTGTAGGCAGTGGTTCTCACAGCTTCCTGCTCAAACACACAGACACGTGTAAGTGCACAACTTACTAACACACTGTAATCTATTACATATTCTCATTACTGTAATTCTGCCTTCATTTTTAGGCTTTCAACTGGTTAGCAGAAGCATGTCAAGATTTTAACACTTGCGTATCAGATATACAGTGGGAACACTCACTGTACTGGCACCGGTCGCCAAGGAAGTCAGCTGGACAACTGCAGGTCGGCTGGTTTCCTGCACTGACGGTACAATTGCCTCCATTCTTGCAGTAATCCTTACAAGTGTGCAGATTACAGTTTGGCCCTGTAAAGCCTGTCAGGCATCGACAGGTAGGAGAACCTGCAGGAGGACAGACACATTAAGAGACACAGAGGGAAAGGTTAACAGGGACAATGAGAAGAAAGTACATGTGTCATGTTACCAGGCCAATAAAACATAAAGGTGGTCTACACAGCCACATTTCAAGACAAATTGTCATGTTCATGTCTAACCTGTAGGAGAGGGTGTACATGTGCCTCCATTCTTGCAGTAGTCTCTGCACTGATCAATCTCACATCGATCTCCTCCATAATTAGGCTGGCAGCGACACTTGGGTTGTTTGTGGGCGTTTAGGAAACAGCTGCCACCGTTCAAACACTGGACCAAGCAGGGACCACTGGGAGGAGCTGTAGGTGATGAAATCTTTCAGTCATACAGAATAATTGAAATTATTTAAAGTGTGCGTACATGAGCCTGCCTGTTCACTCACAGATAGGAGATAATGTGGGAGTGGGCAGCTCCACACATGTGCCATTGTCCAGCGTGCGCCCATTGGGACAAGTGCAGACTGGTCCACTGGGGCTTAACAGACACAGCCATTCACATTTCTTCCTGTCACAGGGGTTAGTGACTGGCAGAAAGAGAGGGAGCCATTGTTAAAAATGAGTAAAAATAAGTCCCTTCAGTTCCTCACTGTTCTGTGTTTTTTGGCAACGTTGTTGCTGAGAGTTACTTTTTTATGACTCACTTTCAGGTTGTTTGTAGCGGTGGTGCAAGACTATATCTGTGGCATGGTTCATTCCAGTCGTGAGGTTCTCAATGGGGCCTTTGCCAAACTTATTCACTCGGAAGACGTAGTTGTTGATGTAGGTGACACCATAGATGTAGTCCTCAAAGACGTCAATGCTGAAGGGATGATGGAGCTCTGAGTAGAAACAAAGACCCACAAAGGATTACACACGATTCCTGAATAATAAAGACTGACTATTCGTGTGGATGATGATGTGCCACTCAACTGTTTTTAAGGCTGTTTACAGCCACGACTGCATCACTGCCATTCAGTCTCACACTACAAATCAAGGAGAGCTTAGCATCAGCCCAGTACAGTCGCTCATTGAAGTAGTCCACTGCCAGACCTATACAAACAGAGAGTAGTGTTAGGAAATGTTCAAAAAGGAAATCCTTACACTTTGTATTTACTATTGACAAGATGTTTAAAGAGTAGCATTTTACCAGTTGGCCACTGAATGTTTTCTTCCACCAGCGTCTCTCTCATTGTCCCATCCATAGCAGCCGTTTCAATCTTGGGGTGGTTGCCCCAGTCCGCCCAGTACATTTTCCTGATGAAAAGTAAAAGCTTTCTTTATCACTGCTGTTACCACAACTGAATCCCAGTTTGCATTCTTGTAGCTTCTGTTCCTGTTTGACTGGACCACCGATAGCCCAAGACCCACTCACCCTCTCTGGGGATCAACTACAATGGCATAGGGCTCATCAATCATGCCAGAGATCAGGGTTTTGCGATGACGTCCTCCACTTATTTGAGCCACTTCAATGATGTCTCTTCCCGAATCAGTCCAGTACAGATTCCCTGCCACCCAGTCCACAGCGATGCCACGGGGCATCTTCAGATCAGGAATCTGAACATAAAAAACGGTGAAACTGCAGCAAAAATCTCCAGAATTGGACACTCCTGCTTTATATTATGTTAGATCCTCTGCATACAGGCATGTAAAACATCTAATATGAGCAAACTTATTCACACTTACCTCAAGATGGGTGACCCTGGAGTCACTTTGGCGTCGGTTGCGATTACTATTGGGAGAGGAGGAAGAAGGCAAATCATAGGATGAAATGCGCCCCGTGTGCCAGTTTGTCCAGTAAATGCGATTCGTCTTCACGTGCAGGTCCATGGCATCTATGCGCACGTTGGCATCACCCTGGAAGATCTGCTCATAGCGCCAGTTTGGCATGGAAGGGTCCAGGCTGCGGATTTCATTATCATCCGCAATGTAGAGCACTTGTCTCTGAGCTGGAGATGCGTAGGGAAAAGACAAAGTGACCACTGTAGTAGAGACGAGATGCGGAAAAAGGATGTACATACATAGATAAGCATATGCTTGTAAAGTTAACTAAATGTTGTTAGAAGTACTCACTATCAGCCTTGCAGGTGTCATTGATTCTGGTGAAGTACTTGTGGCAGCTGCACTTGTAGGAACCTTTGGTGTTGTTGCAGATGTGGGAGCAAACTGCAAACTGCTGACACTCATTCTTATCTGTGGAGCACATGATACACATCGTTTCAAGCCCCAACACAAAGTGAAAAATCATGCTGTGGGCAGAGAAAACTGTACCTTCACATCTGTTTCGTCCGTAGGACTGGAAGCCGGGTTTACAGGAGCAGAACGAGTCAGTGCCGTTCACCACACAGTGAGCTTCATCTCCATCTCCACACACCGTCCGATTACTGCGACAGTCGTTCAGCACCGTGTCTGCAGGTAGTGGAACAGGGAGGACGTAGTCACACAGATAACTGAAGAATGTACACTGTCATTATGACAAATGTGACACAACCCACCTTTCTTATTGCAGTTGATTTCATCAGAGCCGTAGTCTTCGCAGTCATTGAAGTAGTTACAGCGCAGAACAGAGCTGATGCAACGGCCATTGGAGCACTGGAACTCATCCTTTTGGCATACTGGTGTGGTAGGAGGCGCTGGCGGGAGAAAACAGGGGTCATAGACACATTATTACCTTGATTAGCATGTGAAAAAGTTGCCCCAGTCTCTGTCTTGCAGCTAAAGCAAAAATTAATTCTTGTATCTTTTGTCAGCAAACTCACGGCAGTTGACTTCATCGCTGTTGTCCCCACAGTTGTTCACACCATCGCAGTGTTTTGATACTGGCAGACACACACGATCATTATGACAGCGGAACTGCCTGGTGGGTGGACACTGGAATTTAACTAAAGGAGTACAGGAGACAAGCATTAAGGAACAATAAAGTCAGCAGGGCATCAAATGGTCTTTTGTAATACTGTCAGCACATGAAATGCAGAGATTCTCACCGCACTCCTCTGGGTTCTCATCAGAGTTGTCTCCACAGTCGTCCTCACCATCACACTTCCAGCCTAGCGGTTTACAAAGAGTGTTGTTGCACTGGAACTCATCCACAGGACAGTGTTTGCCCACTAAAGCACAATGGTGAGTTGGAAAGGAAAGAGGAATGAATGACACATAACATCAGCAGTTGTATACTTTCATATTTCAAGCAGTATGCCTGTTTAAAACATCCAGGAAGAACAACTGCAAGCCTCGTACCACCGCTGTCACATTTCTCCTCGTCACTGCCATCCATGCAGTCAGCATCAGCATCACAGCGCCAGCGTATGGGGATGCAATGGTTATTTTTGCACTGGAACTGATCACTGTCACACTTCACATCACAGCCATTCTGAACCAAAAGCACAGAATTCCTTTCATTAGTGCCCACAGTGTATTACATTTCACAGCAGATAGTTAACCGGGAAGGAAATGGTTGAGTGATACCTCGTCTGAACCGTCAGCACAATCGTGGTCTCCGTCGCACTTCCAGCGCCCGGCAATGCAGCGGCCATTTGTGCAGGCAAACTCGCTCTCTGAACACTGACGAGGCTCTAAAGAAAAAAGAGCGAAGTGCTTAAAAGATTGAGAGAGGACAATTAGGGAGGAACAGAGAGTAGAGACAAGGAACAAGGAGAGGCCTAAGGAAAGAAAATATAGAAGAGAAAAGGTGGGAATAGAGCAGACTGAAAAAGAACTAAAGGTGCTCTGATGAGAGCACATGAATAAAACAAAGCTGATAATTCATATCACAGGGTTGACTCAATGGGCTCACAGGTGGGGATGGTGCACTGTGCGTAGTGGAGGAACTAGAGAAGCTAATGGGATTTTAAATAAAAAGAGGGAAAAGGCTCACAGAACAAAAGACAAGCTGGGGGCACACAAAGGACTGGGTAGTTGAGGTTGTGGTTGATCTGAAACTGTGACAACACCTACCTCTGGCTCACAGCAACTGGTCAGTGTGAAATGCAAAATAGACATGAGATGATGTGAGATGTGCAAATGGCCACAGAACTAATTAACTCAAAGGAAATCAAATCTCAACCATACGTGCAGTTGAGTAAATATAACAAACACACAGTGAAAGGTGAGACATTTTTTATCAACAAAACCTGCTGCATTTGAACAATGTGCCTTTAGCAGAGCTCAATGTTCTAAATTGATGTTTTTATACACTCACACAGCTACAGTTGTAGCTGTGTGAGTGTGTGAGCAGGCAGCATCTCTTTCCAAAGACAGAAAATCAGTAGAACCTACCACACTTGTCTTCATCCGAGTTGTCCCCACAGTCATTGTCGTAGTCACACTGCCAGCGTCCAGGTACACAGCGGTTGTTCTTACAGCGAAACTGGTATGGCTCACACGTCCGCTCATCTGTGCATAAACAGGCATTTTCAGCATTTCCCTTTTGATTATCAACTTCCTTTACTTTAATTCTCTTTCTACAACTTACCGCACTCCTCCTTGGGTTCATCTGAAGCGTCTCCACAGTCATCCTCTCCGTCACACTTCCAGCGAGCCGGGATGCAGCGCCCCGAGTCCTTACAGCGGAACTCATCCACACCACAAGTCATTTGAGCTGCAACAGAGAGGATTTAATGGATTAGGCATCTGAACACTACACACGAAAATACGAGCTTATTCACTTGTGTTTCTGTGACAGAATTAATACATCATACTGTTTTTATTGATCTCGTAAAAGTAATTGCTTCAGCTGAAGCAGCCAAGCAACAAACATATAAAAAATGAGGCAAGTGAAAATCTTCAGTCACCTATGTTGCACTATATAGTTGTAAGTTTTCGTTTTGAAGCAATATTCAATAGATTCAGTCATTTAATGCTAAATTTACTGCTTCCCATCAATATAATTGGCCAGATTCTATTAGAGAACAATTTCCATGCTGCAGAGGACACTTTCTTCATGAGCAGAGGTGTTGTTTGATGCAGTAATGAAAAGCCTCGTCTTACTGCAGTTGGCAGGCTCATCAGATCCATCCACACAGTCATTGTCCCTGTCACACACCCACACCCGTGGAATACAGCGCTTAGTGATGGCACACTGGAACTGGTTGGGGGCACACGTTACTTCAGCTGCACAAAAGAAAGACAGATTGGACCATTTATGCCATATAAAGACAAACTGCCACCTAGTCGCAAATGTCACATCTTAGAAAGACTAAAATGCTTTAGTTCCACTACTGCACCCTAGAAACTGCAACACTCCTTACATAATAACACAGAGATTTTGCTATTCTTATAGCCCTGCAGTTAAACGTGATAAAATGTAAATTTTGACCTTGGGATGGTACAATCGAACAGTTCATGTAACGTCCCTCTGTGGACAATGAATGTCCTCAGCAAATGCCATGGCAATTACATTATGCAACATCATTTGTCCTAAAGGCATTGCTAAAGGAAAGGTCAAAACAGACAAAGATCCTCTGGGGAGCATCAAAGTGTTCAGAAATTTCCTGTCTGCTCATTAGATTTTTAGATACAGCATGTAAAAGGTAAAAGTGTGGGTTAAGTGGGGACAAATTTCAGGCTACAGATATCTTGTTCTAAACCAGTGTGTTAAAATAAACAGGCAGTCATGCAATAGTGATGAAAACATCATGCATAGACACTGCCACTAGCTGGGCAAAAACTAAAGAAACAACAGCCTAAGGGAACTAGATGACTTACGACAGTCTTTCTCATCCTCTCCATCTCCACAGTTGTCCTGCCCATTGCAACGGAAGATGCCAGGGATGCAGCGACTGGGGTGGGTGCATTTAAACTGACTCGGCAGGCACACGTGGATGTCTGAAATAATACAACAAACAGTGAGTTCCAAAGAATATCTTTTCAGATTTTCAAATTTAAAATTTTATTTAAAAAAAATCAAAGTATATTTAATTGCATGTACCGCAGTTGGCTTCATCAGAGTTGTCCTGGCAGTCATTGTCTCCGTCACAGATGTAGGCTGGGTTGGTACAGATCCCGGTACCACACTGGAACTGGCCAGGTCTGCACTTAAACTCAGCTAGAGGGAGAACATGCAGAACATAATGAGCAGTGACTAACAAAACACTATAAAGCAACAGTAGTAAATGATGACTACGACAGTCTGGCTGCGTTCATCACTTACGGCAGTCTGCAGGCTCGTCTGAACGGTCCCCACAGTCATCCTCGGTGTCACACTTCCACCAAAATGGAATGCATTTGTCGTTTTTGCAAACAAACTGAAGAAGCAGAAGAGAAAAAAAATATTTTGAGTCAGATAACGTCTTAATATGGGCATATTTGTAAAGCAGTTTCAGACTAGCTCACCTGACTTGCGGTACAGTTGGACAAGCACTGTTTGCCATCAGCAGCCAGGTAAAAGTTAGTGGGGCAGGCACACTTGTAGCCCCCTCCAGGGGAGAGCAAACATAGGTTACTGCAGCCTCCATTGTTTATCTGGCATGGGTGGTCTGCCACTGAATGAAAAGGAAATGTAGTGAAGCACAATGAAGTGCAATGAGACTGAAACCAAGATATAGATGAAGATTTGCATATGCTTGTGAATGGCAGGTGACTCAGTCCTACCTTCAGGCTGGCGGTACGGGTGGTAAATGTGGACGTCCATTGGCCTGTGAAGGGTGCTGATCAACATGGACTTATTGGTCCCCAGCGTCTTATGAGCTCTGTTGATGGACTTTGTTTCCCAGTCCGTCCAGTATATGTATTCCTCGAACAGAGTCATAGCAAAGATGTGGGGGATGTCCTGAGTCAGAACTACAGGGGTACAGGCACAAAGGCAAACAAGTTAGCAACAACAACTGGAAAAGTGCATAAAGACACTATGATGTGTTTATGTGTGGTACCTGTGTGTCTGTTGGTTCCGTCAAGGCTGGCAAATGCAATGTAGTCCTCCCGGGCATCGGCCCAGTAGATACGGTCATTGACAAAGTCCAGCGTCAGGCCATTGGGCCAAGTGATCTTATCCTCTACAATGACACTCCTGTTGGTACCGTCCATCCCAATTCTCCCAATGTGGGGGGTGTCTCCCCAGTCAGACCAGTATAGGTACCTGCCAAGGATGTTGTGTATTAATTAGGGTTTCTGTTCATATCAAATCATAATTTAAATTGAATAGATGCTAGATTCATTTTGTGTGAAAACCACAAGAGAATACGGTATTCTTTACACTATCTAAGCCAGTCTGATACACATTTACTTATATAACTGGCAACTAAGGAGGCAGTTGAACTAAAAAGGCAGGGTTTTGTGGTGTTAGTGAAGTGCACCTATTTTGCACTGCCAGTACTTTTTCTAAGTTTTGCTGCGTCACTCTTACCCGTAGCGTACATCCACAGCCACAGCACGAGGCTCCCTCAGGCCATTGTTGACCAGAACTGTCCGGTATGCTCCATTCAGCTTTGACACCTCAATAGTATCCCGTCCCTTATCACACCAGTACAGGTTTCCTCCTACCCAGTCCACTGCCAGACCATCTGGGTTGCTGAGTGATGTGCGGTGAAGGACCTGACAAATGAACAAGCAGTTTTTCCTTTCTAAATTCTGTGTTTCACAGCGCCGGAGTTTATTATTTCTCCTGGGTTTTCACTGCATACACACACACACAAATGAAGATTAATTCATGATTTTAAATGTAACATTGAGAAGGCAGGCAGGTTTTACCAGCACATTTTACTGTCCCCTTATCTTCCCTAGACAAGATGCTGCTACACTGACCTGCACATCGCTGCCGTTGATGTGCATTCGTCGGATCATGCTGCCCTGGGTGGTCACATCTGTCCAATAAATCATCTGTTGGCGATAGTCGAAGTCCAGAGCCACAGCATTGTTCAATCCCTGTCAAAGCACAGGAGCTGCATTAGTCTGGGGAGGAGATAAACTCCTGCAGGATGGTTCTCGGGATTTTCTAGTCACATCAAACGAGCACACAGTATCTGCAGGTCTCACCTGTTTGAGCAGTGTGTAGTTGGTGCCATCCAAGTTGAGCTTCCTCAGGTAATAGCGGTTGGCAAAGATGAGGAAGGGTTCTTCATCTGCACAGAGGGAGACATCACATGTGAGTGGATTTACCTTAAACACTCGCCTGAATGTTATTAATCCATCATGTTTCTTACCAGAAACGGATTTGCATATCGTGGGGTTCTCGGGGCTAAGCTGGAAACCCTCCACGCACAGACAGTGAAAACTGCCGTGTGTGTTGATGCAGCGCTGCGTGCAGGGATAAGTGGTTGTGCATTCATCTATGTCGACACACGTCTTCCCATCATCTTTCAGACGGAAGCCGGGGTGGCATCTACACTGTGAGGGAGCAAAACGCAGAGCAGGTAAAGCGAAAGTCCGTGCTGCTTCTTTTCCACATCCATTACGAGAGAATTCAAGTCGCAATTTCATGCTGCTCACTTACCTTAAACCCTATTTTAAGGTCTTCACAGAGCTGGGAGCAGCCACTCAGTTTGCTGTTTAAGCACTCATTAATAAAGCAGTTCAGCTCATCAGAGCCATCGCCACAGTCGTCTTTATGGTCACAGAGCAAAGTGTCATTGACGCAGTTTCCATTATTGCAGGCATACGCAGTGTCGTTGCATTTCTTCTCTGTTCCATGAAATAAGCCAATGAAATGAGAAACAAATGAAGAGAAAATGTTAACCAGTGCAGCTGAAAGAATTTCAGAGCCTCAGGAAATAATTTCAATCACAACTGTTAAAAATGCTTTCCGTTATAAAAGAAATACTTGGCATTGGTGTCTCGTTAAAAAACGTTCATTCACATATTGATATATGATGAATGTGGCTTGCCTATGTTTTCTTCCTGTTCTGTTGATCTGCTAAATGTAAGCTTTACTAGTCCTTCGTCTGGACCGCATTTTTATTTTGACGTCGACATGTTTAAATGTGATAAACTCTAGTATGACATCGGGCTACATCTGGCACACAGATTAACAAAAGTAAAATAAATTAAATGTCAGAAAAGTCAGGAGTAAAGTGCTAGTGGAGTGACTGTTTGCAACAAACCTGTGCCAATGCAGCGTGGGTTTTTTGGCGCTTCATCTGACTGGTCGTGGCAGTCAAAGTCTCCATCACACTCCCATTTACTCTGAATGAGACAGCGTCCGTTGGCACAGCGGAACTCGGTGGGTCCGCATGTCGGATACTCTGCAGCAACAAACAGCACTTGTTCAAAAAAAAAAAAAAAGAGCAACGAGGTGAGATCCCTTCATCAGGAATAAGAGGTCATGGGTCCACTCACCACACTCCTGGGACTCATCTGAGCCATCGCTGCAGTCCTTGTCATGGTCACACACAAAGTGTTTGGGAATACACTGTCGGTTCTGGCACATGAACTCGTTGCTGCTGCAGGTGTTGTTGAAGACTGAGACAAAAAAAATGTTTGGTGAGTGAATAAGATGAGAATGTTTTATGCATCTACAGTGCAGTATAGATACTCCTTTCTCTCAGAGGATTAGTAAAATATTTTATCCCACCACTCACCACAGCCAGCTTTCACACTCTCATCAGCTCCATCAGGACAGTCTTTGTCGCCATCACATTTCCAGTGCTGAGGAATGCACATGTGTGATCCGGGGCACTGGAATGCTTCTGGACTGCAGGTTTTAGTCTCTGCGATGGAAAGAAGTTATTAAACATGATTTTAATGGCAATAATTGTTGTACAGCTGTTTCAAGCAGAAGAACCTAACTTTTTTGCACATATGCCAATATTTCATTCCCTGTTTGCACTACTGGAATGTGATGTAGCTGCCAGTTTAATATCAGATAAAACAGATTAAATGCGCAGTGGGTTTCACAATATCCACAAATCTGGTGACAAGTTTGAGAATTCAGTGCATGTTTACATCTCCCAGCAGAATCGACAGCTGTCAAAATACCTTCGGCACTAAATATGCCAGCACTAACTGCTCTTTTACTTGTTTTCACTAGGGATTTGTGTCCGACACTCACTGCATTTGCTGTCTTCATCACTGCTGTCACCGCAGTCATCCGCTCCGTCACACACCCAGCGGTTGGGTATGCAACGGTGGTTCCCACATTCAAACTGGGAGGCTGAGCAGAACTTATCTACAGCAGCAGAGAGAATGTATGAAGTGCAAAATACAAGCGCTGAGACAAAGCAATAGTCTGTTCCACTGCAGCGTGTTTAGCTTCTGCTATCTGAACTTACCACAGTGGGCCTCGTCTGCACCATTCTCACAGTCATTCTCCTTATCACAAGTCCAGCTCATTGGGATACAACGTCCACTCGGACAGGCAAAGAAGGGTGTTGGACATTTTGTTTTGCCGCTCCCTGGCAGAGAGAGCAAAAAGTGGTGAGTTAAAAGGAAAACATCAAAGAGTTAAGCCAGCTTGAAGAGGAAATTAAATTTACATTGCCATGTTTTTCAAGGAGAATTACCTCCCAAACCACAATTTAATGGATGAAAACATCCATTGTGTTTGTTTCTGTTCCTTTTGGCATAATCCAAATTGTTCTTTTTGCTCCAATCCACCTGTGAAAAAATAATTTCACATCTCCTTCAAACGCCGCACGCATATTTGGCTGTGAGATGCTATTAAAATACCTGGGCAATTTCTTTCATCTGAGAAGTCCCCACAGTCGTTGGCTCCGTCACACTGCCATGAAGGTGCATAGCAGAGGGTGGTGAACTCACACTTCTGAAATGTCACTCCCTTCACTCCCAGATGGAAGTAACTGGAACAATCTGTGGCAGCTTAACAATGACAGAGGCATAACTTTATACTACAATCTGGGAGAGCAGTGTTGACTTTCACATGACATTTAATAATTCTGACTGAATGTGATCATTTAACTTACTGCAGTTCATCTCATCACTAGCATCCTCACAGTCCACCTTCTGGTTACACTTGCTGGAGTTTGAGATGCAGCTTCCATCTCTGCACTGGAACTGATCCACTGTGCACAGTGTGGCTGGCAAGTATTCAAAAAGAAAGAGATGGCATTTAGGTAGAGCACAATTTAGAATATTAAATGTCTATTGGTGGTAATCTTGACTCACTGTTACAGAAGAGCTCATCAGAATTGTCTCCACAGTCGTCCTGCCCGTTACACCAGGAGCTGTGACCCACACAACGGCTGTTTACACATCGTCTGTAGCCCTTTTTACACACACGATTGGCTGACAACCAGACAGGAGGGACTCGAGTTACAAACGTCAACAAGGAAAATACAGTTGAAAGTGTGTTGACAGAGGAAAAAGGTTCCACTCACCACAGTAGGACTGTTTCTCATCAGACTTGTCCTTGCAATGGGCCATGCCATCACAAGTCAGGGTGTAGTTGACACAGTCTCCATTTCCACACTCAAACTCGTCAATGTTGTTACACGTAGTGTTGAGGGCTGATGGACACGAACAGAAAAAGGCAGTTAGGAAGAGCTGGATATACCAAAGCATGCAGTAAAGACAGATCCTAAACTCAGTCTGTGTTTATTACTATCTAAAATGTTATATATGTAGAAGTGTGTCTAAAAAAATATCTAAAAAAAATAATTCTGTGCAAGGATTTTAGGCACTTAAGATATTTAGATTCTTGTCCATCGTGCACTGCTGTCAGACAGGCATCTGATTGGTCTCCAATTTATTCAGCAATTCATCACAATGGCCTCAAACACACAGCCACAGTCATAATAAACCATCTTCAACTATACGAATAACAAATCCTACAACAGATGGTCCCCCCACAGCTCCAATATAACATCACTGAGTCAAACTGGGATTAAATGGCAAAACATAAGCAACTGAGAGATAAAATCCACAGAAGAAATGTGATGATTTCTCCAAGATGCTCTGAACAACCTGCTTGAAAGTACATGCACTGAGGAGAAACTGAGCCCTTTTAAAGTCAGTGGGTGGTCACACCAAATATTGATGTGAATTAGGTTTATTCTGTGCACTGTAGGTTGTTTAGAGTTACAAAAAACTATTTGTGCCATCTTGAAAGCCTCCTAACGTTACTTATAATGGTTAAAACAGTTTTTGATATTTTTGCTATCACCTCTCTGCCATCTCAAGAAAGTTTGTAAGGCAGACTTTTGTTTTTATGAATTCTTGCATTACCTATGCAGGTGTTGTCTTCCAAAAGCTTCCTGTCTCCCCGACAGCTGCAGTTGACTCTTCCTTCAGAGGTCAGCAAACACAGGTCCTGACATCCTCCGTTGTTAACACGGCAGAGAGAGAACTCACCTGTGCAGACATGAGGAAAGTTAGCCACACAAACTTGCACACATTAATACACATCTGATTGAGAATCTCTGACCTCCCAGCCAAGCTCCTGACACAAAAACAACAACCGCCCCCCTTCATGTGCATCCACATCAGCAGACAGATAGGCCTGCATAAATGAGGCAATGGCTCTGCCTCAGCTGTATGCATAATTCAGTGTGACTCAATCTAAATAGGATTTGCAGCTGTTACAGCAGGCTCCCGGCTTGCATGGTCACTGTGGGTATTGGAGTGTGGGAGAGTTTACTGAATGAGGCAACTCTGGGGAGAAGATATGGCAAAGAAAAAGATGCAGGAGTGAATTGATTTAGAAGGATAAGGACAATGACAGGATTAGTCCAAAATTAGAAAAGGGAAAGAGGTAAAAATTTAAGATGTTCTTCTAAGTTCTGCCTTCCAAATGATGCCTCATCATAGATTTAAAAAGCATGCCATTTTTCATGACTATGCATTTCAAAGCACTTCTTATTTTTTTTAATTAACAATGAATTTTTTGGATGTATATGGCCATTGTGTGAAATACTGCAGATAAATGGGTTGGACTGGATAATCACAATGAGTCATTTTGTAACTTGATTTATTTTGATGATTATTGCAGTGGACTTCAAGTATCTTGACTTCATCTGTTAATTTACCAGAATAGCAAAAAATTACAAAATCCCAATTTGCATTAATACACTATAAAATACTGCACAGTTCATCTTTATTATGCAGTCCTACATATGATGTCAGTATTTCTTAGTAATGACCAAGCACCCACATCCCTCACACTTCACACAACCACTTGAATCTCTCGTTTGGAGAAAAAAAAAACTCACAGTTATTAGTGTCATTGGCCACTGCGACGATGCCCATCGGCTGCTGAGGGATGTCAGCACGAAGCACCTTCATGTCTCCTCCTGTGTATTTGTCAGCCCGAAGCACGGCCCTTCTCACCCAGTCGGTCCAGAAGATGTAGTCTCCGTACACAGCCAGGCCAAACGGATGGACCGGCTCATTCTTCAGCACCACCTGCAGGGGGAAGCACAACCACAGCCATGACCCTCACACATTCAAGCAATTTCAGCCCTGCATGGATAAGCAAACTGATGGCACACAGACATTTACAAACATTTGCATTAAGTGTTTATGTCACTCACGTAGCGCCGAGTTCCATCATATTCACAGCGCTCAATCTTGTCCAGCGTGGCATCAGAGAAATAAAGCTTTTCAGCACGATGGTCTATGGCCAGGCCATTAGGGGTTCTGATGTCCGTGCCAATGATTACAAGGACATTGGCACCTGCCAGTGTGGCACGCATGATGCTGGGAGACTGTTCATTCCAGTTGGTCCAGAACATCAGGCTACAAGACAGAGGAATAGTTAGTGATATCAAGAGATGCAAAGATTGGGCTGAATTCATGAGATCAGTGATACGATCGACTGAATCTCTTCTAACCTCTGACACTCGTCAAGGACAAAGGCTCTTGGGTGATCGTCTCCCGACATGGAGACCACAGTGTGGCGGTCGACGGCACCCCAGCGGCTCCGATCCACAGTGTGGCGGGTGATGGTTGAGGTAGTATAGCTGGTCCAGTACAACATATCCCAGCCCCTGTGGTAGGCCAAGCCCTCCACCGAGCCCACATCTGAAACAAATAGAAGGAATATCAGAAAGACAGTGGAAGAGAGTGAAGAACAGAGGGACAAAAAAGAGGGAGAAGACAGAGGAGAAAAGAGAGGAAGGAAAAGAAGCACATCAATCCCAGTTTCATGTTAAAAGGCCAAGCGCAGACCATCTGGCAGCATCTCAGTGCTGGCAGTCTGCTGTGTGGCAGCACAGAGTCAGGGCTCTGGACATGACAGCTTGGTATTAATGACCAAGAACACTGTGTGATTCAAGGCTTTTATCCAGCAAATAGCTAAGTAAAAAGGTCACAATAACAGTTACAGGCTAGCATATTACTTTCCATAGCACTACCTCATCAACAGATGAGAAGCAAGAGGTCATTTTTCTGCACCACAGCCTCAAAACGAGTACGAGGTTGTGAGCTTCATGTCCAGAGGACAGACACGAGTCAGCCAAGATGGAGGAAGTATTGTAGTAGCAGATAGAGAACAGCTGCTCTGGTGCTGAGAAATAATATGTGAACACACACACACACACTGTATGTGTGCTTTACTAAGAGTGAGATCGCTCCAATACCAAATAACTGGTAATAGTCATCTGCTTGTTACGGTTACTGCAATGGAACAGTGAGGGTCTGGTGATTAAAGTGGCCTTTTGCAGGACTGGATATGATCTCACTCTATCACACCTGCAGCCAAAGAAATGGCCAGGTTCACCACCAGGTGGGACACTTAACACGACACCTCAATATCTCCGGTGCAACACCACGGAAATGAATCATCATTTGTCCGTTGCATGCCATGAGCTTCTGAATGAAGCAAAGCGACTGCAAAACCAAGCAGAGCCACGCAACACACAAAAACAACTCCCCTCTGCTTCTCGGAGTCATAAATCAATGCCCTAAAAAAAATCGATGGAGAGCAACATGAAATCCATTCACCCCTATTTCCTCTTTCTTTAGTGCTGTTAATGAATTGTAAATCTTGAGCTCTCAGCACCTTCCACTCAACGTCTTGCTGTTTACCTCAGTTTATCTTCACATTGTTGTTGACCTAAGCCTATCTACTAGATTTCTGTACATATTCGCCTTCTGTTCACAGTAACACAGATGAGCTGAATTTATGGCCCTTGAGCTCAGGTGGTTACACTGACACTGATTTTATTGCAGTTATCTGCAGTCGGCGTTATAGCAGTTGAGTGCTTGCTATCATGCTGGCAGTCAATAATTACCTCTAGTCAATAATTCTGAAAGCAAACACTATTTCAGTCTGTCTCTCTTTGTATTTATACTGTAGCTGTGTATATATATATGGGTGTACAGGGGCTGCACTTTCAGAAAATGTACAGATGCTTTCAGAAAAAAAACAGAAACAACAGTGCTTATGAAAAAACTATGTTTGGTCTCATTAGACCCTCCCACAGAGAGCCGGCCAGCCCATCTCGGTGCCGCTCTATCATAGTCAGTCCAGAGTTCACCTACCGTTTACTCGGTTTTATCCTCTCATACTGTCAAGCTAGTCACCTCTCCTTTCCAGCTCTGCTACCACTGTGTTTCTCAGGAGATCCCTTTCTTGGCGGCAGAAGGACTGGTGATTGCGGACTGATGAGCACAGTGCCTGATTGAGGTGTCATGCGGAGTAGCCGCCTGCTCTGAGGTGACAGGAAATCACGCAAGCTCCAGCGTTTACCTCTCAACACTCATCTGCCCCTGACAGGAGTCCAAGGGGGAGGATGAATACCTCAGCAGAGGGGTCTGATGTTACTTGGTTCTTTCTGCCACCCCCAGCCAATGAGAGGTGGAGCTGATTGTGAGGACTGAAATGACTTGATTCACATGCGGCACACGGAAAGCAGTACAAATGTAAAAAAAGTCACTGATTTGATGTGTTTTGAATGACAGTTTTTAAACAGGACTGTAATTTTCCTGTTGTCAATAGGAACATGAGTGTATGTAAAATGTGTATACGTATAATGTTAATGTCTTCAACAGCCTTGACGTTAAATGCCTAGAAATCTGTGTAATGCTATTTTTTTTAATACACTCCTATTTAATCACAGTATGAGTAATCATTTCCGCATGTATTATCAGTAGTTTTATGACAGGCTTAAGCATACTGACCCAACAAAAGACAAACTGTGTTTTAACAGTAGCAGAATGAACCTAACTGACAACAGCAGCGACACTGGGCTGGGCGATGTGGAGAGGGTCCTAGTCCCAATACTGGACACACTGATTCTGGTACTGGGGGTTTGTGGCCACACCATGGTGATGGTGATCTTGTGTGGACGGAGGAGGAGAGGGATGGGACATGTATCACAGTCTCCCCAAAGCTCCAGCAGTAGCATAGGCACAGACATCCTCCTGCTGGCTCTGAGCGCTGCAGACCTGATTCTGCTCTCCATGCTTCCCTTCCACACTGTTACCATCGCCATGCAGCACTGGCCATTTGGGAACGTCATGTGTCGCATTGTGGGCTGCTTGGGATCAGCCTGCACCTCAGCCAGCGTATTTACTCTGGCCACCCTGGCCGTGTCCCGCTACCTGACTGTGGTGAAGCCTACCAGAGCTTATTCCCTCCTCACCCCTCGCAGGGTGTCTGTAACTGCTGCACTGCTCTGGGTTCCAGCTTTGTGCCTCGCGGTTCCCCAGCTGGTTTTTCGCTCTGTTGGAACGCCGCAACGAACCCCTGATGGCCTCGCTTGTTTTGTTTTCCAGTCTGACCAAGAGCAGTTGATCTATGGATTGGTTCACTTCCTCGTGGCCTTCTTGCTCCCACTGGTTGTAATAGCAGTGGCGTACAGCAGCATCTATGTGTTCCTATGGCGGAGTCAACAGGGTGGCCGGGCGCCTCAGGTGGAGCGCTACCAGAGCAAAGTGACCCAGACATCAGCCATGCTGGTGTTGGCTTTCACCCTGTGCTGGCTGCCATCCTATGGCCTAACTCTGGCCTTACTGGCAAATAAAAGCGCAGGGGCAACGGGAACCTCACCACGTTACGGCCCCTTTAGCGTGTTTGCACGTCTCATGGCAACCTCCTCTACAGTGATGAACCCCATCCTCTATGTACTGATGTCCCAAAAGTTCAGACAAGATGTGATGAGGCTGTTCAAGAAGGACGGGCAAGGAGCCAGCGGGGCTGTGGCCATGGACGCTGTCTGACAGTATTACTTTAAGGAACTACTTTGATAAAACTGACTACCTGACAAACACTGAGCCATTTCTGGCAACTGGGAATTACAATAAAAAAAATTACAAGCTGAGCTGCTGACGGACTCCTGCATAAAATGACTCAACCATTACCCTCATAAGGAAAGTAACAAACAAGCAGAACAACAGCACTCACAGGGACACTCAACACCTTTGCTTCTTCACAACACTCTGTTAGTCTGGATATTGTACAAGAAGATCAAAGTTTGCCTTGGGAGTTGCTGCTCTACAAGCCCAGTGGCAGAAACAATCCTGAATCACACATTCCTTGTAAAACAGATTAAAGTAAAGGCACTTTGGTAAAACATTAACGGTGCACCTGTGTTTTGTTGTGCTGAGATAAGGTGAATGTAGGTCTGTCTGTCTCTGGCCCCTCTGTTTATGCTGGTATGTGCTCTGTTCTCACAGTGCAGATAAAAAAGCCATTTCCTTTTGTTTTAAGTTGGCTACAACTTCAGAATTAAAACTTCCTGCTTCTGTTTAGATGAGCGGGAGTATTTTGGGAAAATCCAGCAGCTTGATTCTTCATTTTCTCACTAGGGGGTCTAATGTTTATGACTCAGGGTGCTTGTTATTCACAGAACAGGTGGAGTAACCATAAATGACTTAATTAATGACAGGCCCCGTATCAACTAAGGGAGGGGGAATACAGAGTAGAGAAAGTGGGTAATATACTGGGTGAAGTTGACTGAAAACAAGGAAACACAAACAGGAAAAACTCACTCTCTACTACAGTCTTGCGGTCTGATCCATCATCACTTATTTGTTGAATGTTGCCAAAATGAATATCACTGAAGAAGATGCGGTTAGCTCCTTTCCCTCCGCCTCCTCTGTAATCAAAAGTGAGCGCAATGACATTCTTCATGTGCTCGGGGTCCTCAAACGGTTTTATCGGTGCGTTCAGGTTGTTTTCATCTGACAGGTGAACGCTCTTTAGTATAGTGCGCTCTGAGTAGAGAAGGTAGCCGTCGTAGTCGCGGCAGCCGCGGCCGTCTTCAGCCAGCATGCCATGAGCGCAGGCACATGTACGCTGTCCGTTACCACGGTAAAGGCAAAGCTGCTGACAGCCGCCATTGTTGTCTTTGCACACATTTGTTCCTGCAAACAGAGAAAAAAAATCGATGTTATGAGAACAAAAAAAAAGTCAGTTCAACTTATGTAAACATAGCAAGTTAAACATTTTATGGAATACAAGTTACATAGAAAAATGAACAACACTGGCTTTTTAAACAAGCCTTTGCTTACCTTGCTGTCTTGCCCTGTTGAAGACCTTGATGTCTTTGAGTTGCACCCCAATACCAGTCCTCAGAGACACAGAGTCTGTGGCATTGTCCTTGCTGCCTCTCTTTATGGAGCCATTAGCATGTGTCCTGGATGACAGCAGGCAGATAAGCAGCATTAAACAGAGGCTGAAGTTTACAGATATGAAAAACATTAAGACTGTGGGTGTAAATCATGCACACACACAAAAAACCTAAAGTGAGGAGAAGCGTGGTATATCTGACCTGTCACTCCAATAGATGTAGCTCTCGAACACAGACACAGAAAACATGTCCATGTTGTTATTGGCCAGCACCATTTCTCTGTTTTCACCAGTCTCCAGGTTAATGCGTTCGATCTTGTCCGTCCTGGCGTCACACCAGTACAGCAGACCCTCCTACATGCACAAAAGCAATAATGGATGCATTGTTGCTGTGATGCTATATCCACTCTCTGCATTGCAACTCGGTGACAATAACTGAAAAATGTTCTGTCACAGCGTACCTCATAGTCGATGGAGATGCCGTTGGGCCAACTGATGCTGACATTGACCAGGACGGCCCTCTGAGAGCCATCGAGGCGAGACCGCTCGATGCGGGGATACTGGCCCCACTCTGTCCAGAACAGGTAGCTACTCACACAAACACAGCAATGCACAGAGATAACTTCCTCAGTAATCAATACTAAGATAAATCACACAAGGGTAAGGTAAAAGTAGGAGTTTGATGCAGTGTTGTTTCTTCTCACCCCTTCTCAGGATGCACAGTGATGGCACGAGGCTTGTCCAGGCCCTGGGAGATCACCACATAGCGGAAGGAGCCATTCAGTCTGGCCACCTCAATCACATCGAAGCCCTGATCTGTCCAATAGATGTTTCCTGTGGAGGTGAGAGGAGAAACAATGAAGCGCTGGCAGATCCTGTGCACATGAATCATGCATAGTGTTCAGAAATGTGTCCTGTTTAACCTCCTGTTTGACATTAATTGAGCTAAAAAATACTTTTCATGTTCTGTTTTTCTCTTTCGGGTGTTCTTTAATGTTTTCTTAGTAAGCACATGTTCAGCTTGTTGCTTATAGCAGTGCCAGATATTTTGTGTCAGAATAAAAATCCATTTTATCAGTGTGTGTTATTGATACTGTTTGAATCAGTAAATGTCGGGATACGTGTCTACGGTGTCTCTCACCAGCTATCCAGTCAACAGCGATGCCTTCAACTCTGCCAATGCCATTAGTGACCACATCCTCTCTCCAGGTCTGGTCTCTCTTGGCCCTGCTGATGGTGCTCAGACCCATGTCCACCCAGTAGATAGTGTCATTGTCTGCGGAAACAAGCAAAAACAAGTTAGAGTTGGACTGAAAAGAACCCTTCCGTAACCACACCCTGAATGCAGCTACATTAAATATGTTGTGCCAGGGAATTTAGCTCATCAGGCATTTGAGAAAAAAAAAAAAAAAACAGAACACATGTTGGAAAAAAATCTTACCAGCATGGAAATCTATGCCTACAGCGAGAGAGGTGCCTGACACTGGTACCAGAGCATCAGATTTGTCTGATGGGTCCAAAGGAATACCTCGTATGCCCTCATGCACCGAGTACAGCAGGAAAGAGCCCACACCTAGAGTAGACAAAGCAACAGTAGCAAAAGTTTGGGTTGCATCACTTCCTCATCACTTTCATCAATTCTTGAAACCAAATTTGGCTTAAATCAAGATATGTGCATGAATGTGTCATACCCTCACAAGACTGCTGCCCTCTGCGCAGGCTGTATCCTGCCGTGCACATGCAGGCTCTGGTGGTCGGGGAGGTGGGGAGGCACAGCTGGGAACAGTCTCCATTGTTATTGCTGCAAAGATTGCTGCCTGGGAACACAAAAGCACGCAAACAAATACACAAAACAAATCAAAGACGAGCAACGGAGACATGAACAGATGTGCTTTTGGATAAACAGGCTACATGCAGCCTGCAAAACAGACCTTCAATGAGACAAGGACGTATTTTCTTCCCATTTTTTTCTACAAGCAATTTAACAAAAGCACATTTTGCACAGGCTGAGAGAAAGAAAGCTGGCATGTGAGAGCGACATAAGCACCTTTCTGCACAGTTTCATTGTAGATTTTCATGTGCATCATGGGAGAAGTGCTGTTCCTCAGGACTTTCCAGTTGCCGCCATCTTTCTTGTCACAGATCCCAATCTGGTCGGTTCCTTGGTCTGCCCACCACAATTTCTCTCCTAAAGGACACAATGCACAACAGGATGGAAGACAAGATGAACCAGTGCGACAACATGCATGGCCAGCTCCAGTTCAGTGATCAAAAAATCACGTCTTGAAAGGGCTCTTTTTGTTTCACTGGCTGAAATGAACACGTAGACCTACCCATGATGGCCAGAGCAGTGGCCTTAGTCAGCTTTCCCTTGACACCTTCCAGCACCTCCAGTCCAGAGCCGTCCAGTTTACAGCGGCTGATGGTGCTGTTTCCTGAGCTGATCCAGTAAAGCTGCTCGGTATCAAAATCAATGGAGAGGCCTGAAAAAAAAAAAAAAGAGACAGAGCTGATGTGTAATCGCCTGCCCTGTCACTAAGGTGTGCTGTCTCTTAATGGAGTCACACAAAGAGGTACAGTGTGCTGCTCACCAACAGGGCCTTTCTGGTTGGTGAAGAGGATGCTGCGGTTGCTGCCATCTGTGTTGGCCATGCTGATGTTGTCCCCATCTGTCCAGTACAGCTTCCTGATGGATGCGTGAGCAAGAGAGTTTGAACTTTCAGCACAATTTTCACAATTTTGACCAAGAATGTGCCACATTCAAGCCTCACAACACAAACCTCATACCTAGTGCATGATTGGTAAAAATGATTTTGCTGTCCTTTATGTCACACTGTGACTCCTGCAGCTCACATCTCTTCTCTTATATAAAATTAAAGCACACATTCCAGTAACTCCTTAACCTCAGCTATCCCATACCGAATGTGCACACTAATCTTCCAAGAACTTAATTCAGGAATGATGCACCTTTTGAATGAAAAACACGGAATGTGGTTTTATAGGCTTTATTATCTGATGTTTCTAGGACTTATTTTTGTTGTTTGATTGTTGAAAGTTTGCCTTTACAGCCCTGATTTTGGATGCTTGTTTTGTTGTTGTACATTGGACTTGATTAAATGTCTTTTATCCTTGAAAACTAAACTTGATCCCAATGGTTAAGTAAAACAGGAACACTGGTAATAACAAGATGATGTAGAATCTGTGGAGGATCTGGTCTGTGAATAATACCAAACCATATGTGAGTTTTGGAGGACTTTTTTTTCTTAAAATGCAATCTGTTGTTTTCAGTTCAAGGCCCAATCAAGGCAACAGAAGGTGATGATGGTGGGTGAAGTAGAAATAAAGCTGGTAAACTGGACGTTAGAGAAAAATCAAATTAATTCAGTGGCTGATAAGTGTTCTGATCATCCATCTCTGACACCCTCACTCCTCAACACTTTTCTTTCTTTTGAATTCAAGCTTTTAGAGCCTCAAACTTGTCAAAATCAGAGAACACACACATGCACACACATGGAGGGCATACAGGACTATACGATTGTGTTTCCCTGTGTTTAGACTGCATGTATTCTATGTTTAAAGGGTATCTCTCTTCTGCACCATCATCCACTTCCTGCTAAATCTGACCACATCCACCACACCCTTCGTTTGTTTGTTAACATGCCTTTAAATAAAGCCTCTGAAGCATTTGAGCTCCCACATTGTCGTGTTTTTGTGCGTACACACAGACACAGAATTGGTTCCTTCCCAACTCTCTTTGACCCCACCCACTCTTGGTGGGGTCAGCATGTTTGTGTGCCAGAAAAAGGAGACAGCCCCAGCATATGGATGGAGCATCTGCTTCTCATTTTCCCTCACGCCAACAATGCTCAGATCGGAAACATTCCTCCGCTTAAGTAGGCTAAGTCCTTCAAAGAGAGGAAGGAGTACACAGAAAAATCGCAAGACAGCAAGAGACATTTCTCAAGTTGATATTCCTTTGCTGGACTAAAACTAAAAATATAAATACAGATGATTTATCTCTGCTCTGCTGGATTGAGGAGAGGCTGAGGCCAGGTTCTGTTTGGATCTGAGGAGTATGAAGTTTCAGGAGGGGGAAAAAATGGACATTTGTAAAGCATAGCAGGAGGGGACAGGATGTAGGATAAACACAGGAGAAACTGAAGAGAAACAGAAATAACTACAGAAAGCAACAGAGACACTGGCAGTAAATAATTCATAGATAGTCTATCTGAGCACAGAAACTTTGGAGAGAGAAACGGAGCAACAGAAAAGAAAGATGACATGAGGGGAAAAAAATTGGAACCACTTCCTGAGTGACAAAACACTCAGAGGTCAGCAACCATCTACACCAAATTACTTTGACTGCATACAGAGACGAAGCTGACAGCCAGACACTGGATGATTGTGTGTGTAGTGGGTTATGGGTGAAATCAGAAGGGCGTCTGCGAGCAATTTCTGAAAGCTTCAGTCTGACTAACTGTGACAGCTTTATGGTTTGTGTACCTGTGTGTGTGCATATATGTGTGTGTATATGTGTGTGTGCGTTTGTGCATAGGACTAACCCCAGTATTGGATGCAGCACTAGACAGTGTGGTTTGTCTAAGCCCTGGATAACAGCATTTTTGAAGGAACCATCCAGTCTGGCAACATTAATCTGTTTTTTGTTGGCATCATAACTGGTCCAGAACAGGTTCCTGGACACCCAGTCCACTGCCAGGCCGTGAGTGTTGGGCAGATCTGATGAACGACAAAAATACACACAGAATTACTGATCAACCTTCTTGTTTTAGAATCACAAAAAACGTTCAGAATGACAATAGATTTACTGGTATTCATAGTAACTTATGAAACAAACTGTGTCTGATTTTACACAGCAGTCAAAAGCAGTTTTGTCTAGCTGACGAGCATTGATTTTGTTGGTTGAACTGCAAACTGTCAATAACAGATTTTCTTATATGGCTACCTATTAATGCTAACTTGCTGACTATTTTTAATTCTTTCAGCTCACTTGTTTTCACGAGGACCATGTAAAAAGTCTTAAATAGGTTGGATGCCTCCAACCACCAAGTGCCAACATCCAGACAACTAAGACGGTGTTTTTCAGGTAAAAAGACGCTACACTCTTTCAATTCAGATCAGATCAGAAATCTAAAGACTGACCAGGCCTGTAGCACCTAGTTACAGTTGTTAATGGATGATGGAATAATTTGTAAAATTACAGTGCATGTTTCAGGCAAACTAAACAAATAAAAACTAAAGGCTGTACTACAGTTGGGGGTCTTTTTTTTTTTTCTCACATAAATCCAGGGATAAGGCTTACTTTGAATTCCATAAAGAAAAAAAAAATCATAAGGATTTCTGAAAAAAAAGTAAAGTGCTAAAATCTGACCAAGAATAAATGGTAAATTTTCCATTTCCTGTTTTATATGACCTTGTAGGATAACCACAACAGGGAAATCACAGCTGAATTTGTTTGTTGCAACTAGGCCTTTTAAACTGGGAACTTTATCGGAAAGCATCTTCTTGTAAGTTAGTTTTGGTCAAAATGTGGTTTTAATCAGTTTACCTGCAACTTAATCTGTCTATTTTTATTGAGCTTGGAAAATCCACTTCTACTTGCTGTGAGCCGGCAACCTGGAAAAAGCTGCAGAACAATCTAAAGCATTTTTATCCTCAGGGCAGTTCAGGTTTTTATTTCAGCTTATTATACTTTCCGCTGCTCTTGTTTTAGTTTATTTATAATGCTTTTTAATATTGAACTAACTTTGCCTTTTAACAGTTTTACTGTTACTGAATTCCAAGTTTCTTATGTTCCTGCATCTTTTATTTTCTAACTTGGCTACATTGCGAATGAGGAATCCATACCTCAATGCATTCAGAGTTTAAAAATTCACTAAATAAATGAATTAATGAATTAAATTTGCTTCCTTAAATCGAATACAAAACAATGAGTCTTTTAATGATAGTCTGTATTGGATTTTATTGTATTGTGTTGCCACCTCCATACCTGCAGAAACTACAGTTTCAACTCCAGTGCCATTGATGAAAGCTCTCTTGATCGTCTGAGTGCGGACATCTGACCAATAGATTCGATGCTCCAGAGCGTCATAGTCCACCACAGTCACGTTGTCAATGTCCGGCACAGTGAAGGAAATTATGTAGTTGTAATATGGGTTGTCAATGTCCACTCCTCTGATCTCTATCTGTCGAGCGTACAGCAAAAACTGACGGGACTCTGAAGGGGAGACAAGACATTGACATCCTTCAGTATTCAATGTGAGTAATCAGGAGGTAAATGCAGCTTCAAGTCTTAAGTCGAATGCATGGCTGCACTCGAATACCAGAGTTGTGGATAGATGGTTGTAGCATGGATGAGTGCATCTGAGCATTATTCCTACCACTTGAACAAACAGTTAATCCAATTGCATCTTTGACTCTAATGATTGTGTCTGGATGGCGAACTCAATAGCACAGCCATGACAGCGAGAGTGAATTGAATCAGTGCAGATACATTTCAGTTGCATTGGTCTCAACAGTCAACAATCATTTAACTGTGGGCAGCTTAAATGATAGACAGGAAGAAAGGTAAGGAGAAAGAGAGAGAGCGGAGTAATGACGGTGTCAGGCTGTATCTGCTGGGCCAGACTCGGCGGTGGATGTGGAGGGTTGTGGCTGATGCCTGCATCAGACAGAATGGGGCTCTCCATTCCATTACCCCTGAAGATAATAGAAAGTGCTGCCCTGAATACTAAAGTCACACACAGAATAAACAGGCCCGCTCTCACTTTTCACAGAAAGACACTTCAGTACACTCCAAAGCTGTCACAGCAATAGCACCTCAAAGTGAAAAAAAGTCTGTATTGTTTAATCGTCTCTTTCCTTCTGTTTCACACACGCACACACACACACACACACACAAAAAATGTAAATAAACAATTCTGCAAGGACAATGATTAGACTGTGGCATTTAACAACAGTTTTGCCAAGACAAGAAAAGGGGAAAATTGTCTGTGAGCTTGGAGTGGAATCAAAGAACATCTTTTTTTTTCTTTTTTGTGTTCAGGCTTACCATAACAAGTACGTTTGTCGGGGCCCAGCTTCATGAGGTGAGGGCAAGCACAGGAGAAGGTCTGGTTGTAGTTGATGAGACAGAGATGAGAGCAGGGCTCCTTGCCATCTTTAGCTGCACAGGGGTTAGGAGCTGGGGGCACGAACATATATATTTCATAAATCCTCTCATGTAATATTGAAAAGGATTGTGAGTTGTGAGCAAAAGTTCACATACTCTTGTAAAGACCATGTATATCATTGCAGTCCTGACTCTTCAATGTTCCATGATAGAATGATTAAAACGTGTCTTTGTCGCAAACCTCTCACCCAAAAACAAATATGTCTATAGTCCTTTCATAGATTTATTATAGGTCTTGTAGTAATATGGCAAAATCTTCCGGGTCCAAAAAAAAGTCAGCAATGCTGATATTGGGTAAAAATTTCTACTGGCCATTTTCAGCTCAACTAGCTGCTTTTGGTAGCCATCCAGAAGTTTTTGGTTGTATCTTTGACTGCTTCCTTTAATAGAATTGGTGCAGTTAAATAAAATGTGTTAGCTTTATGACACAGATTTGTTTCTTCACCACAGTTCACAGGTTCTTGGTGGGGTTCAAGTCAGGACTTTGGGAAGGCCAGTTTAAAGGAATTTCTTTACCATTTTTGATGTGTGTTTGGGGTCTGCCTACAAGGCTGATGATTTTAGGCTTTCCTGGAGAATCTAGAGGTAATCCTCCTTCTTTATTATTCCACTGACTTTTTATAAAGCCCCGATTCACCAGGCTGCAAAACAGAACCAGAGTATAATACTACCACCATCATACTTTACGTTAGGTATGGTATTCCTGTGGTTAAGGGCCTTATCTCCTCTCCCACAAACATATTTCTGATCACTGCGGGCAAATAGCACAAGTTTTGTTTCATTTGACCACAGAATCTTTCTCCAGGTGACTATTTTCAAGACTGCCATGTACACATTGTCTTTACAAGTGTGTGTAAACTTTTGTTCACTATCTATGACAGCATATGTTTGTGCATGTGCGTATTCATTACCCTGTGGCTGTCTGGATGGATGGTAGACCTGAAGGTCAAAAGGCTGTGTGTTGGTTCTCTGCACCACAGTGACATTGCTTCCAGTCCACTTGTTTGCCTTAGCCAGCGTGTTGGTCCTCCAGTCCGTCCAGTAAACCTCTCCACCATACATGGTGACGGCAAATGGATGCGACAGATACTCGTGGCCCCTCAGAACCTCAATTAGTCCAGAACCATCATACTTGGCTGAATAAATGGCATCAGACCTGCATAAACAACAATTACAGTTACATTTCTGCATATAACTTTAAGGTACTATATGAGGATGAAAAGGCTTTCATGTGAGAGTGTTCATGTCTTTGCCCTCTGTATGACCTGGCATCGATCCAAAGGATGCGCCGCTCCAGATAATCCACAGTAAGTCCATTTGGCCAGCCTCCATTGCCAGTTTCCTTATGGATTGTCTTTCTGCCCTCTCCACTCATGGATGCAGCTTCAATCCTCGGCAAACTAGCATCCCAGTCTGTCCAGAAGAGGATCCTGCAGCATCGAGGGCATGCAGTTATTCAAACAGCGATCACAATCAGTCCCACGACTACTGTACCGAAACACGAGTTTGTCGTAAATGCGCTTGATATGAGCAGGAGTTTGAGTAAGCAGTGCAACACTTACCCATCCCGAGGGTCAAGAGCAATAGCTCGAGGGTGCTCCACCTCCCCAGCCAGCAGTGTGGTCCTCATGGTGCCATCCAACTTGGCCACTTCTATCTGATCCAGGTTGCTTTCCACCCAGTAAATGTTTCCTGCTATCCAGTCCACTGCCAGACCCTCAGGTGTAGCCAGACCATACTGGATTACCACATCAAAGCTGGTTAAAGCTTCAAGAACAGATGAAACAGACAGGGGATATGGTCAAACATCTTATAGTTTGTTTTGTGTGTTTATGAAACCGTCATACTTGACTCTCTCTCTAGTAGATAAGAATGAAGAAACAGGATGTTGGATAAAATGTTTTAATACCACCCATCTTCACTTAAACCTGCTCTGTATATCTCATTTCCTCATATTCCCTCTTACTACTCAATAAAATAAACATTCCCTTGGGGTGCTTAAGTTTCTTAATGAATTCACACAGTATTTCAATATGTACGGTTAAAGGCTTCGCTGGGTGGGATCTGCTGATGACAGCATTTCAGATTGTGCTGTAACCCGAAGAACTGATCCGCTCGGCTTTGGTATTTACAAATTATGTAAATGTAATCAAGCTATTTATTTCACAGTTAAAATTGCATCACAAACTGTAATTCTTTTAATCAAATGGTTCGATACTATGGTAGGAAGAAAGCACATGTCAGTAGAATAAATGAAAACAGAGATAAATACAGTAGTGGCTCAGCAGGGGGTGTGATACAACAATTACAGAATGGGGCTTAAAAGCTAAATATGTGGTGCCTTGCTGGGCTAAAGAGATGCTTTTTCTAGCCTCTTTCTAACCCTTTAATTTTCCATTGGCTCCCTAATCAGAGGGATGAGTCTAATTATCTGAGGTGAGTCATTATTCTGTCTGGAACAATGAAAACATATACTTACTGTATGTAAGCTATGGACTGTGCAATGGCACACAACAACCAAATACACAGTATGAATACACATTTAAGTGAAGGCTTGTACACATGATTTCCTCATGATCACTGCTGCAGAGGTGATGAGGCTTTGTTTGTCAATGCTGCAGGTCATGATTGACCGGTTTGGCCTTCATGATCCGACATCTGTTTTTCTATTTTGAAGAAGCTACAGCACCCAGAGTGTAGCCGTTGACACTACGCACCCAAGTAACACAAAGAACTTGTTTTTACAGGATAGCCTTTGCTGCTACACAGTGTCACAAACATTTTAAGCACAACAAAATTGTCATTAATAGCATTTCAATAAATAGACATGGTGACCACAACAGAAATAATTCCACTATGGCCAAATTTTTTTGGCACGTAAAAGTCCTTTAAGTCTAATGAAATACAGCAACATGCTCTCAGCTCTTCTTAATATTATTTAATGGAAATCCACTTGGAAAACTCCAGATGTCTATTCTAACTTTGTCTGACAGAACTGTCTTAATGATAAAAGCAAATATAGTGTGAATTTTCTGATGTCCATAGATGTAAATGTAATGGCGTCTAAAGCCAAAGCGATATATCTGTTGACTGACAAAATCTGGCATTTCTGGCCTGTCATAGAATTGCTACTATCATCTTATATGTTGTTTAACATGTGCTGACATGACACTTTTTTACAGAACAAAAAGCAGAAAAAGATGTTTGGGGGGCTTCAGAAATGGTGTCCTCACATAGTTAGTCTAGCAAAGCGTGCTCTGACCGTAATGTCTGCAGTACATGTAGCAGAGTACATATCACAGCTGAGCAGACGGATATGCATTGGTGTCTTGATGAGTTAGTTGCTAACTAGCTGCTGGATTGCAAATACTCCAACAGACACTCTAAAATCGGCAACGGACCCAAAAATTAAGTATTAGTCTTGCTCTAATTGCCACCTACCGATGAAGACAATGTCATGTAGTTCACAGAGTCAAAGAAATCTATTTGATCCTCAACTGTCAAACTGTAAATCAAACATAAAATATGGCACAAAAAATATTGCAGTGACTTAAAAATGCTCACCTCCATTTTCAGACAACTTGCCGCGATAGATCTTATCCTCCACCACATCAGTCCAATAGAGGGCGCTCTGGTTGAGATGGAAGTCCAGCGCAATGGTGTTTCTCAGGCCAGGAACTAACACGCTGAACTCTCCCTTATTCAGATCAATGCGGCGGATCTCATGGCGGTTTGAGAAAATAATAAAGGGTTTGAAAGGATCTGTGGAAATGAGGAAGAGAAGATTAATAGCCATGTTTAAAAGAAGAGGCCGAGCAGAGTCAACAAAGGGTTAAAACTCGTGCTTGGTCACTGTTGATTGCTACTCAAAACACAGCAGAACGGCTCTGCTGCGCAGCATGGAAAGCAGAGCAGCCATGTTCCCCTTCAGTGTGTGACTTGTCCAATAAAAGGCAGGCTATGTTGAAAGTGCCTCTAATCCTGGGCAATTAAAACGCAGAGTAAGTAAGACAGGAGTTATCTGTAACTAACAGGCAGCCCAGCAGGCAGCAGGATGAATGACAGGGTGCTGGTGGTTAGTCTCTAAGACTATGAAGAGCAGCATCATAAATTCATGTTTCCTCATTGGCTAGCTGCTGCGGGGAGATAACTATATTCTTTTCGTGGCTGATAAAATTCAAAACTGACTTGAAGTGGCTGAGCAGATCCTGTTTTTTTTCTTTTTTTTTTGCAACATACCCTTTCAATGACTTTAATAAAAACATTTCTGCTTTTCAGTTTATTCTTTGAAATTTCAGATTCTCACAAAATGTTAATGACAGCTTGAGACCACTGCTGAGGTGTTCTTAGTTTTTTTTTGTGAACCTTCTCTTCCCGTCACTTACTTGCATTCACAGCACATGAGCTTTCTGTCTCCAGCACTCAAGTCTGTCCAAAACAGTATCAAATTTTGGCATAATGCATCGTTTGCAACCACACAGCTTCCTGCTTGGGCTGACCAGCCCAAAACCACATCACACTTCTTAATTCTGTTTTGAACTCTGACAAAGCCTGGTGTCAGAGTCACTTCTCTAACTTAACACCAAATTTTTGCTGCCTTTTTCTGACCCACATGTACTGCTCTCTTTGTCTCTTACCGGTGCTCTTGCAGTTCTCCATGTCAGGCTCCAGTTCCCAACCCTCATAACACGAACATTTCACACTGAACTTGTCCTGCTCGCAGCGTTGACTGCACTTAAGGTGTTTTGCACAGAAGCTCTGGATCTGACAGGTCTTGTTGTCAGACCCCAACTCCATGCCCAATGGACAGGAACAGATCACGCCTTCCCCGGGAGCCACTGTGCAGTTATGGCTGCAGTCACCATTGTCCAGTGAACACAGGTCTGCAAATCAGAGAAAATCAATAGATTGGCATAAGGTATAGCCACACAGAAACAATGAAGGAAAAATTGCTCTCTTTCCCCTTACTAAGGTATTTCCTTGCAGCTGGTAGCTGAAGACATCTCGGAATATCATACGGGTTGCATCTGTTAACTGCAGTCACCTTAAATCATCCTATAGATCCTATTGGTCACCTCAAATTATCCTACAGGTTGTCACCTTTGAACCCTGTTCCTATTTACTTCTCCCAAACTAAGGCTGTGAGCATGTTCAGGCCTCCTCTCCCCCTAATATGACCATGAGAAAGACAGATACTGCAGAAGAAGATACATGAGAGAGACAACTGCTGTAGGAAGAAGATATGTGAGGACTCCCTGACCTGGTCAAGAGTAGGTATTGTTTAGTCTGACATGCCTGAGCAGATAAAGTGTCCCCATGTTACGCTGTAATCTAAATATGGAATTCCTCCTAACCCAATACATACCTGAAGGTCGAAGAGAACCCTCAAAATTTATGCTGGCAATGCTCACATCAATGTGCTGCTTTGTTGTATCACTTCTCCTAAACTTTTCTCTCAACCTGAGCCATCTGAGTCTCCAGTGTGTCTCTGTGTCTGCCTCCTCATCCTCTCTCGACATCGATGAAATTCCACAACAAACTGGCATCACGAACAGGATCTCAACAGAACAACGACTCATAAGTGCAAATCTTAAAATTTTTGCAAACTGCCATGTCTGAGTTTGACGAGATTCTGGTAACCTGTAAATCTACAATTTTGAATTCATGTGAAACTAAGTGTTAAATGCCAGCTGGGTGCCTCAAAGGCTGCCAGCTGGCCGATCACAGCGTACGCAGTAGGTATTCATCCTGGGTCGACCTCTTAAATGGTGGGTCGAACTTGACCATAGGGGACAGTGTGTGAGCTTTCCACCTTTGAAGAAGACATTTTAGACAAATTTAAAGGTATTTGTTTGTGGAAGTGCAAGACAAGCTGTCTGACCTTTGGTCCGGTGGGGAGTAAGCTTCAGCAAAATTTCGGAGCTATTTTTTTAGTTGCTGAACAATCCATATTGAGTTGATGGTTGTCATAAAATACCCGGATCGATTTTGAGTTGAATCTGTCTGACATGATTTAAGGAGTAAAATGAAATCTGTCTGATTCTATTGAAGGATTGACACCTGAGAGCTCTGATGCAGTTGAAAGTAATGGCTATGTGCTCGCTGCTTATGTTTTTTGCTGCTATGATTTGTCTCTATTGTGTCTGTATGAAGAGCACATGTTGATATGTGTCAGAATTAACCATGGGTAGTCATCGGTCCAAGTCAGGTGAGACTCATTATCCAAATGAGAAATCAATAAATAATGCTTGTAAAACACAATCTGAATCTAATTCCAATGCATCCATAGATAAAGTTACACCTGATGCATCTACATTTATCAGTGCAGCAGGAATTCAGCTGCCAGAAAGAGTGATGAGAGACTATATGCCTATGATGTGTGTAAAGGTAAATAAAGGAGAAGCAGAAACAAAAGACAGAAAGGAGGCATTAGCCACAGCTAAGAGCATAGATGAGAAGCTTACGATCATTGCTACTGTTCAGGAAGAATTGAAGAAGATAAAGAAAAAAAGATGAAGCTGGACCTAGCACAGAACTGGATTCAGGATCAGGTTCAGTTTCAGGAAGCAGTGATGTGGAGGATACTTAATATAAAAGGTAAAATAATGAATTTGTAAGCGGAGAAGTTGAGATGGATCAATGGGTTCCCCCATATTATTCAGATTGGACAGGGGCACAGATGACACTGACAGTTGGATGCAAGATATGGATTACTGAACTGTAAAAAATGAAATGAATAATCAAGAACAGTAACTGGACATGATGCTGTGACTGAAGTGTTTACAATATGATTGATCAATGATTATCGTTAAAGAGCTATTATTGGGATTTGTTAATTTACAGCAACTACGGAAGTCATGATTTAGGATCCAGAGTTTGACTTGTTGTTTTATGCTCTCTGTACTAAAACACAGGCTGAGTGCTGTCGTTTCTTACCACAGAGTTTCTCATCAGAGCCATCTGGGCAGTCGTCAGTGCCATCGCAAAGTTTCTCTGCAGGCAGGCAGATGGTGGAGTCGTTGGCACACACGTGGTGAGAAAGCTTACACACCAGTGCCTCGCAGTTGTCCTCATCTGAGTTGTCCTCACAGTCACTGTCGCCATCACAAACCCAGGCTTTGCTGATACAGCGTGCTGCGGACAGAAGGCAGGGGTACTTTAAAACGAAACACTTAAACTGATTTTATGGACCATATTTCTTCATTTGATGCGCGTCCTCCTCACAAGATTCCCTGCAGCCAAACTTGACAGTTGGATCACACATGTGCGTGACGCCCTCACAGTTCTTCTCATCACTCATGTCCATGCAGTCGGTGTCTCCATCACAGCGCCAGCGCAGGGGGATGCACAGGCCATCCAGCTGACACTGAAACTCATCTGTATGACAACCTCCAGGAGGACGCGTGGCTGCGGACAAAAAGACATCGTAAGACTCTACAGTGACATTGTTATCAGCCGTCTCCTGCATTAATCAAATCAGGACACACGGCCTTGAGTGCGGATAAAGTACAAAAAAGGCTGAAAACATAAACTAATGAGCTGTGGCCTAGAATTCTGGATAGTGAAAAGTCTCAGCAACAAGAAAGACAGATCGGTGCATTCAGATGGTCATTACTTTGCTCATAAACACAAGCTGACAGTGCATCCCCTGTGTTGCTGTTAAGAGACACTAAATTAGCCAAACATCATTTTAAATAGTTATAGCTACAGTATATCATGTGTTAATATTGAGTTATTACAGTTATTACATCAGTTACTTTAAACGATGAGTGAGAGTTATTAGGTGTCAGTGGTTGTGCCTATTAGACTGGAGCCAGTGTGACTAATCAGGACAACAGAACTCTTACAGCTAATGAATAAAATGCTCATACTCGCTATGATTTCAGAACACGTCAGGAAATAAATGACGGCGCAGCAACCACCCACCCATGATAATAACAACCACCTGTCACAGTTGTGCTCCATAAACAGCGTAAAAAAAATAACTACAACTAGCAATTGGTTTATGAATAATGGCCTTTAAACTTTAACTTTTAACACTAACTATGTCAGGGCTCCCTCCTCGGTCCCAGCTTCAGCCTCCACCTGACCTCCCTCATCCTCCTTCCTCCTATTCCTCTCTCCACCTTCCTGCTTTGTCCAGCTGCTGTTCATCACCAATCACTCATCAATGGAACTCCGTGCAGCTGCGGTGCAGCACACCTGATGATCATCTCCACCATAAAAGCTGGCCTCACACTCCACACCCTGCCAGATAGTAAACTCTGCTCACGCAGTCAGTCGTCTAGCCTTGACCCTTCGTTAAGATTTTTCCATTGAAAAGCTTTACCTTGATTAACCCTGTTTAGCTCCGCTGACCCAGCTGCCCGGTTCCACCTGCTCTGTCCCCCCATCTCCTGCACTCTGGATCCAGCCCTGACCAGACCTCCCTCCTCCCTCCCTCACCTTGGACCTGCTGCCTGCTCCTGGATCTCCTACTCATCATGGAGGGTCTCTGCCTGCCATGTGCCCCCCTCGGCTCTGGAAAACACCCCGCCTGTTGCCCCCCCTGGAACGAGGCTCTCCTGCCCGCTCTCCGCCACCAACCTACCCCCACCATGGAGAACGCCAACCGGGCCGCCGGTTCCTGGTACTGTCACCCCCCCACCCTCCCCGTTTAGTTCCGTTACTCCAGACATCAGTTTTTCTCACCCCGTCCAGCACTACCTTGACTTCTGTTTAAATAATAAAATCCACCTTTGTTCTTGCCTCAGTCCCTCGTCTGTGTGCTCTCTGCTCGGGTTCACCCCCACGCCATGCCAAACTACTTACACAAAGTTCTTCTAGGTGACATATTTTCTTGAATTATGTAAAGCACCATGCATTGTCTCATTTTCATATCTACTGGAAACAGGTTGGGATTAGGAGAAATCCATTATGTCACATTAGCGGGCGTGTTAGAGGTTGTTAACAACTGAAGTCAGTCCTACCATTTTTACACAGCGTTGATATTCATAAGGTTCTCTTGTCATAGATAACTGTAATTAAGTCTTTTCTCGGTTTAATGCACCGTAAAGCCGTACCAAGTTGTGTGTGAGGTTTCATGGACATATCAAATGACTTGAGCGGTTTCAATGCGAGAGTATGACATCGCTGTGTACGTGTGTCGCATGGCTGAGAAAAAGCAGGCGAGACTGGGGCGTAACCCGCCTGCTCAACAGTTTTTTAAGCCAGTGAAATGAGAACATTTGCACAGATGTTTAGTAGAAGCAAGACATTTGTTACTAGATAACTCAAGTCTTACCATATTAATACAAATAAGGAAAAAAACAAGACCACTACAGTTTAGCATGGTGGTGTAGTTTCTAAGGATTCCCTATACTTGTAATTTCCTACATGCTACAACATGCTGCAGCAAAGAGTTTCCCATCTGCAACTAGATCAGCATGTTAAGACACTGACCCTGATTGGTGCAGTTTGCGTGGGTCTCGTCGCTGTAGTCGCCACAGTCATTATCTCCATCACAGGTCCAGTAATCTGGGATGCAGCGGCCACTGTTACACTTGAACTGAGCACTGGAGCAGGAGTGACTACAACCTGCCTCATCACTGTTGTCCCCACAGTCATTATCTGCAAAACAGACTTAGTCAGGCAACACGTACTCTCTCAAATTATGAGGCACCCACTGCCTCAAAGAAAATAATTAGATTTATTTATACATGTATAAATATGCAGTAAGAAATAGCTTTAATCTTTTCACAATTAAAACAGTGACAGTGAAAACAAATGAACACAAATGAAAGAGTAGGAGAGATGAGAGTGAAAATATTCACAGAAACTGCATAGATCAGACCATGCACCATGAGGGAATGTACCCAGCTGATACATTGAGCTTGGCAGCAGAGCATCCTGAGCACTTTAATACTCATATTAATGTAAAAAGACACTGTAATAAATAACTTTTAGTGCTTTTACACAAGTTAATTGCACAGCAATTATGGTAAGAATAAATATTCTAGAGTTAAACTGTTTCTTTATAAACTGAACCCTGAGTCCTGATAAATCTCACTACGATTGCATTTATTTCATTTACAAAGGCAACAGCTACACTTAAAGTTGTACTTGGTTTACTGAATAATTTATTATTAAATCTTATTCAACTTCAAATTCATGTGCAGCACACTAAATAAATGGCAGCAGTTTTTGACCTCAGCTTGTGGCCATGTTTCAATCAGCAGAAAAGCAGCCCTAACTGTTTCTGAGCCAGTCCTACAGCTAGAGTAGCATCATGGCATTTGTGGTGCATGTTGATCTATGCACTAACCGGTCAGGTTTGGACAATTCAACTCATCAGAGCCGTCCCCACAATCCTTTTCTGAAAGACAGAACCAATGGAAGACAGCAAAGTGGGCGAAGAGCACGACACGGAACAACAAAACCAAATGCAAACACACACACAAATACACAGGATGACAAAAAAGAAGAGCCAACATAAGGCTGGTTGCAAACATGCAAACAAAGGCAAGCGAGGAGTTGCCATTGTACACCGACACACTGGAGAGGAAGTGGAGAGAATAAGAAACAGACACTAACCATTGTCGCAGCGCCAGTTAATGTTGATGCAGCGTCCATTGTTGCAGGTGAACTGAGTGAGCGGGAAACAGGTGGGGTAGGCTGTGGGTGGCGTTACACATATCACTGATTATACCTCCTACAGGTGGTAAACTCACATGATAAATTAACCTGAAAAACAGCTATAGTGGGAGAGTAAGTCGACCAACCGCAGGAAGCAGGTTCATCTGAGCGATCACCACAGTCATCGTCCAGGTCACATGTCCAGGAAATAGGGATGCATCGTCCACTAGCACATGAGTACTGGTTGGGAGGGCAGGTACGAGCTGAAAGACAGCATGGCCATAAGTGAAAAAACAAAAACAAAAAACAGCCGTCAGATTACAGCGTGGGAGTGTGTTTGTGCACCTGAGCAGGTGGTGTTGGATTCGTCCTCGTCATTCCCGCAGTCGTTGTCGCCGTCGCACAGCCAGCGCAGAGGGATGCAGCGGTTGTTCTTGCACTTAAATCTGTCTGTGGGGCAAGTGTGCTGGTCTGGAGAGAAGAAAGAACACATTGAAGGGCAAGAAGGAAAAATGAGAAGTCATGTGCAGAGTCAGGGAATGGAAAGGTGAAAGAGTGGAGAGATGCGAGGTGCAAATGAGCAAAAAAGAGGGCAGATATTCTAGCTGCTCTGGACCGAGTTTGTTTTGTCTGGAATGGAAACGTGTCTGCACTTTCACCACAGACAGACAGACGGAGAGCTTTTCCAGATCCACAGACATTATTCCTCCTTTGCACAAACACACATCGACTCACATATTGTGCACCCACATATACACAGCATTTAAAATTCTGAACACAAACTGTAAAATCTGCTCTCTCATTTCATTCTGGCATCACCAGACTGTCAAATTCAGACAGCCAGAGGTCATCTGACTCATTATCGACAGGAGGAGGGGGCCTCTTTCGGAGCCATGTCAGATGTAGTCTTGGTGTTTTGTGTGCAGGAACTCACGACACAGCTCAGGAGCCTCGTCACTGTTATCCAGACAGTCGTTGTCTCCGTCACACTTCCAGCGCTCCTGGATGCAGCGGTTGTTCTTACAGGCAAACTCTCCAGGCTGGCACTGAGGAGGGGGGACGTAAGACGGGTTGGCTGTGAAGGAAAAGAAGAGGGAATAAAGAGAATGTGGTCATGAGGTCATGAAAAAGAATAAAGCTTTGACGCAGAAGCACAATGGAGAGGGTTTGTGGAAAAGCGCAATTATATGAAAATTTGAAACCCACCAGTCAAAACCCAACCCACCAATACTGGGCTGAAGCTGAGCTAACCAGTAATTACACAGCAATCAGGAGTTCACTTGAACAATACACAATGCCACAATAAATACCTTCACAAACATTGCGATCTTTGATTTTGTTCACCAACTTTGGGCGAAGGCAAAATAGCACCTTGAATATTCTAGACTTCACAAAGGCTATGGTTGTTGCACAATTTGTTTTGGACTGTGTTGCACTGTGCAGCTGTTACTGTAGCCACCTCTTGTGTGTCTGCATTTGTTCAAATATTTTAGGAGAAACATTTCCAAGAAAACACAGAGTCACGCGGCTTGACTCATCGTGTCTAACATATTGGAAATAAAACCTTGCCTATGTAATGGAACAAAATTGGTGCTATGAGAAATACCCTTCAGTCCCACACACAAACACATACGAAGTGTTTGCACCAACCTTTGCAGCTGGTGTTGTCAGCTGGGTCTAGTATTTGGTCTTCTGCACAGGCACATTGTCTGCCTCCTGGTATGGCCAAACAAAGGCTGCTGCAGCCGCCGTTGTACACGCGACACGCATTAGAGCCTGCAGATGGATGAATGATGAGATATATCTTCATTTGTCGTTAATACAAACACAAATCAGCACCAGCTGTGCTTCATGTCTGCTACCATGTGTCGCTGGACAATCATAACTTTTGGATTAATATGCACCAGATGGATGTTATGCATCATGTTTCGCCCGGTACCTTGCTGCTGCTGAGCGTCATACATTCGGATTTCAAAGATGGGTGGTCGCTCATTGCGTAACAGGGTGGCAGTTCCAGTGGTGGTGTCCAGCTTGTAAATGCTGCCACTCCGGTATTCGTTCCAGAACAAGAAGTGTTTATAGTGGCACAGACCAAAGGCGTGGTTCAGCTCCTGACCTTCGTACACCGTCTGGTGATGTGAGAAAAGAGCAAGATGGGAAAGTATTTTTACAAGAGACCACATACTGTACAAAGTCCTCTGGATCCAGAATTGCAAATCAAAACATGCTAATATTAATTCACAGAGAGGACAAAATGTGACATGACAACCCTTTTTGTTTACTGTTACTACAATCTATTACTGAATTTGACAAGCATATATCAATACTACAGTCAGTTACTACCATTTGAACTTACTGAATCTTTCAGCCATAGCATCAGAAAAGTAGAGACCATAAATCACAGGCAGTAAAATACCTTATTCACTGGTATGCAGAGTATGTGTGTTAATATTTAGATTTCACTCATTCTACATTAACCATAACATTCCAACTTCTGTACTTAAATGCTAAAAACACAATCAATAAATCAAAATATGATCAACACACAGGTCACTGAAGAAGAAAACATCAATTTAGCCACAAGGAGGGGACCAGTATTAAAAAAAGCCACAGAGTTTATTGGACTGTAGTGTGCAGGACCACCCACAGTATTTCACTGCCTTAAAACTCATTCCTTATAAACCCACTTACAGCTTTTCGAACCCTTTCAGATAAACCCACAGCTCTGATCCCAATGAACTGTTCTGTCTCTGACTGCAGAGAAATCATTCTGATGATGCAGAGACTGACCTTGCGTCCGGAGCTGTTAAGGTAGACCATCTCAATGCGGTCGTAGTAGGCATCCACCCAGTAGAGGATGCCCTGTGGGATGTCCAGACTCAGGCCGTTGGGCCATAGCACCGTTTTGCTGGTCAGGAACACATTTCTGTTGGAGCCGTCCATCCAAGCCCGCTCTATTTTGCCGCGTTTGCTTTCCTTAGGGTCCTCCTCCCAGTCTGTCCAGTACATCCATCTGAGGAGAAGAAGAGGAGAACTATCATTGATACAAGTATCTGAAATGTGATGGCAGAACACAAAGACAAAGAATATTTGTTTGGACGTCCTGAAGACTCTCCCAGCATTAACAAAGGCGCTGACATTTTATCTAGCTGCCCTAAAGCATTAAACACTCATCAGAGCATCCAGCAGGGAAGCTCAGCAGTGTTGCTCAGTTGATCTGCCCACAGGCACACCAATGTTTGTCACCGGGTACTTTAGGACTTGTCAATCTTCTGCACTGATCTAGCCACAGCCTGTGAACGCTGGCTGTCTGCAGCATTGTGCAAACCCAGAAACATCCCCACTCTCACTGGAATATGACTGACGTCAACATTAACATTTCATATTTCCTTTTCCATCTGTCTCTTTTCTGGTCCTTTCCTTTCTGCAAATTTCTCCCCCTCCTCGCTCTTCTCTCTGAGCCTGATTGATTACAGGCATTAGTGGAAGCGAGAGCCTTTCCCCTGGGAAGTGTGTGGACACACATCACCCTGTCACAAGCAATCCAAAGAGTGTGTGTGTTTACGAGCACGCATTTCTAAGGAGAAAGCCCAGGGCGTCTTATCAATAACAAACATCCATGCAGAGCAAGATTAAGAGCTATTTGAAATACTGAAAGAGGGCACAAAATACCCCATCTGTTGAAATAAATAATGTGTGATAAGGGACAACACAATTCCGCTTGACTGTGGTCAACATCGTAGATTGAAAAATGATAAAACACTCTGAGCTGGATAATATGAGAACCCACAGACAATAGGAAGAAAAAAAAAAACTTCTTGCAAGAGATGCAAATGTAAAATAATCAATAAACATCTCAGATACAAGACATAAAGAGAGACAGACAGAGAGTGGACAGAAGTCTGGTTTTGCTGAGAGGTGAGTGACAGAGCATGAATTATTTCGCTTGAGTCATCAGACAGATGACCACCCATCATTATCTCTCAGTATGCACTTGGATGACCAGAAATAAACACACACACATACACACACACACATCATTAAGCAGCTGTCTCAAAGTCAGCATCATTTCAGCTGCTGCCTGCACCTTTCTGCCTTCAACCTCTCCTCCACCTACGCCATGCCGTCCTGGGTCTTGTTGACTGATGTTTATCCTGCACACCAAACTCCATTCTTCCCTCCACCTCTTTGTCCACCTTACCCATGAAGTGGATCCACCACAATGGCCCGAGGGTGAGTCATTTTCCCTTCAATGAGGGTTTTGCGAGTCTGTGAAGCCTTTTCCAGCCGAGCCACACTGATGGTTTTCTTGGGCCCATCATCCGTCCAGTACAAGTTGTCGGCCATCCAGTCCACAGCTATACCCTCGACTGTGTGGATTCCTGAGACAAACACAAACTGGAGGTGAGAAGTCTGTCTGCCCAATAATAAGTGTGGCAAATAGGAAGAAGCTGTCTTTGCTGTTCATCAAGATTTGTTTTTTATACTTTTACATTTATTGCTGGATAAACTGGATCACTGCCTCTTGATAAATAAAGCTGAAACAAAAACCTGTTTTTTTTGTTATGTAGGATTTGCATATTTTAGATTTTTAAGACTCAACAAAATGTAGTTTAAGTTTCGCTTAACAAGATTTTGAGATTTCAAAATAGCAAGTCTATGGTTTTTAGTTCTCTCTCGTAAATCTGAGGAAAAATCTGTACTTGTTTTTAATGTGTTTGCACATGTATGTTCAATATCAAAGACACAATTTTCTGCCCTGAATGTGTAGCAGGATGATCAAAAACTGTCTGTGTGATTCCCTGACTGATTTAATATGGGTACATATGACATTTTTTTTTCAGTGATGTATAAATTGCAATACTTAAAAATGACTTAAAACCTGATTGAGAAACACTTTCTTCAAAACTTTGTTGACATACATTTCAACCTACACACTTTTAATCCATTGAGTTGCTGGAGGCAGAGTTTCTTTGTCTCTCAAATCAGCTGTTGTTTCCCTACCTTCCTTCATTATAGTATCCCTCTCTGTTCCATCAATCTTCTGCCGTCCAATGATGTAGCTGGTGGCATCGGCAAAGTAAATGAACTCGCTCTCAGCGTGAAAGTCCAGAGCTCTGGGGTTCATTAGATTCTCAATTGGGATCATGTACTCGTCTGGCACCTTGGCGTTCATGTCCATGCCCCTGATGACGCCCGGACGACCTTTCCCATAGACCAGGAAGAGCTCATGCTCAGGTTCTGCAACAGAACAAGAGAACAAAGGCAAAAGACTGCAGCTTAGACTCACAATGGCACACACTAACTGCCCATATCTTGTCCTTTATTTGACAAAGTCCCAAAAATTACATGCTGACTTATATACTGACACTTTCTCTCCAAATAATGTATATTGATTAAATAAGTGGAGAAATGCAAGACCAACAAAAGCCTAAAATATAAATTAATTGATTTTTAATCAAGGGACAGAGGGAGGGGGAGGAGGGGTTGCCTTTACTTAAATCAACTGTGTCATTTTCAAGGACAGTATATTCCCAGTAGGCAGATCAATATAAGGCTATTATTGGTAGATAGAATAGTAAACCACTTCTTAAGAATAAGCTGAATCAGGCTGACAGCTTTATGTGGAGGTCAGTGGAGAGCCAGAAGTTATGGTGTTGCTCAGCTACTTTGTTCATAGCTCTTTCCCAGTCCAGAGCCCAGGGGAGCGCTGCATCCCTGATCCAACCTTGACTGGCCTTGGCTGTAGATCAGTAAAGCTGAATTCACTGTGGCTCACAGGTTTATACTTATGGTCATGCAGGGAGCAAACACACATTAGCTCTACTGAATCTACGCTACAATTTTGTCAGACCAACAATTCTCACAGCATTATCAGAAGAGCTCGAGGACTCCTTCATAACACATCATGCTCCAAATGTGGGCACTTGAACTTTAAATTATATAAAAGTGGATGATGTTACAGTACTGTTTTTGTAATACTTAACCCTCTGAATTCCAAGCAATTTCTTGAGCATTTTTTGCTCTTGTCATACTTTTATTCACTATGGGCTAAATTTTCACTGCAATATAAAGTCCTGCATTTCTGTGAGCAGCAGAACCAGAGTGAGAACTAAAAATGTTTTCTGTTCTACATGATAGAGTTATAATGCCATAAATTATAAAAAAGGACAAGCCAAAGCTGGCTTTCTTGATTATTTTACAAAAATGTAAAAAACACGGAAGAAACATGTAGAGCATTTTTTTTTAAGTGCCTACAGGGATTATCAATGCTGAAAAATCGCTCCATATTGTAGATATGTTACTACTTTTTATTTTTATTTTGTTTCCTTGCTTTTATTTTGGGTCGCCTACCTGTTCAGAGCAAACACAGCCTGCAGTTCAACCGAGTTCAGCTAAAGAGTCTCAATTTTTGACATATGACTAAGACACTAATGGCTTCCCAGCTGTGCTAAGGAGGGCAGAACCTTTTTTTTTTTTTTTTTTTTTTAAAGAATCTGATAAATGGTTATGTAAACTTTTAAATAAGACATGTGGATTAAAGTAACTTGCATGAAATATCACAATAGTAAGCTTTGACTTGCATAATTTTCCCATCAGAAATCTATGTCACACATGATTCATTCACAACTGTTGGAAAGTAGGAAACCCAGTTATTCTCTCTGTTTTTACAGTTTCTGGCCCTGAAAAATGCTGTCTAAAAAAATGTTTTTTTGACGGTCAGATGACTTTTGAAAGATATTGTGTTGATTTTCTACTCACTTTTGCAGGACTTTCCATCGCTGCCCAAGCTAAATCCAGAGCGACAGCGGCAGGTCCGGGTCTTGTGTCCGTTCCCCAGAAGACAGATGTCAGAACAGCCTCCGGCCTTCCCGAACTGGTCCACCTCACATGCATGGCTACGCACTGGAAACCAAGAAGGGGAAAAAATACAATCTCAAAACCAGATGTATAATTACAATATTCGAAAGATGAATGTGTGCGTGTGTGTGCAGGTCTACCTGGAGGCTGGCGTCTCTGGTGGTAAACATGCAGCGCTCCTCCCTTGTCCACTCTGGTCACCACCTGGTAGTCTGTGCTGTTGAAGCGGTTCACTCTGATCACGCTGGTCTTGGGTTGCATGTTAGCATTGTCCGAGTTGGTGGCATACAGATAGTTTTCAAACACGGTCAGCCCGTACAGATGCTCGATCTGAAAGAAAAAAGGAAAATTGGACAATGGAAAAAATTCTGCGTAGCGGTTACAGTTGTCGGTTTTGGGTTTAAACATGTTGACCAGTTGAGGCCTTTCTGTATGAAGTGTTTTGTTCTGCAGATCTTCCTCCCACAGTCCAGTATAGCAAGAATAGCCGATGGATGAATAGATATAGATGGTAATAAACCAAAGGCACTGAAAACAGTTCTCTGAATACTATTAAAGATTTGATGTAGTCTTCCTTGCAGGTTGCTGACAGCTGTACTTAACTTGTCTGACAGACCTTTTCATAAAACTGACTAACAGTCCAATCACCGATTCACTGACAGATCAGTTCCTTTAAAAACAGATATATAGCGCATGTATTTTATTTCCTCAGACAGTAAAAAGTTGTAGAAGCGCTGATGAGAAGTGTCTTGGCAGAAACACATGAATATTGCTTATATGTGTAATAAAATCCAATGAAAAGTGATTTAACTTTCTTCATAACTTTAGATGACCAAATGTCTTCTAAGAACTTTTTTCAGTGGTGCGCTCGCCTGCTTTAAGCAATATAAATGCATGAACACAATAATACACAGCAAGATGTCCTGATATATCAAAATGACAGACAACAGTGGATGTTGAGCAGCCTTTTACTTCAGTGAGTCCATTACTTTTATATGGGGACACTTCAGTGACTGTTATTGTGCTTATTCCATGGCAACCCACCACAAAAACAAGATAGGCTTTGAATTATCTTCCATTTATTCTCCTCCTCACAATTTTGTTTTGCTCATTTTTTTCCAATGGTTCCAACTGAGTGTTAAGTGGTAATGTAGTATGAAAGAGAAGTACTATTGCCATGGTTACATGCAGTTTAATAAACCATGTGCACAGATGCAGAACAGCGGTTAAACTGTTTACTGTAACTTTCTGAGGCACCTCGATATACAACTCCACAGCCACTTGCTCGGAAACTAGAATTTTCCACAGTCATGGTGCAAAGTGTTGGGCAGCAGTGAGAGAAAGGAGACTGCAAAGATCTCACAAGACAGAACTTGTGGAAAAAGAAGGTTCTAGCTGACATGTTTGACCACTGAATTTGCGTCAACACAAACGAGATGGCTTCGTGGTCCATCACAGCAGGGGTTCTACAGCAATGAGAAACACAGACGACCACACAGATACATAGACTTACTTTCATAATCTGTCAGCTAATTTTCTTCTAAAAAAAAAAAAAAAATACAGAGACTGGAAACCCATCAGAATCACTAAAACATGATTCGGTCACCTTTGCCCCCAAATCTAGACAATAAAAACCAGACCAACCCTACCTAAAAGCAACAAAGTGTTCCACATGTTGCATCTTGATTTGAACTTTTATTATTTATTCACAATTTTTGCAGCTTTAAGAGCTCCTTAAAAGGCTTTAGAAACACATATTCTCTTGACAAAAAGAGCTCCAACTCAGCATCATCAATAACCAGACTTCTTTTTAAGCTTTACGTGAAGGATGTGCATGTACTAATGGCCTATCACAGGTGCACACACACACACAAAATAAGAGATGGTGATTTGTGTGCATGTGTTGTGTGTGCGTGCGTGTGTGTGCGTGTGTGTGTGTGTGTCTGCCTTTAGGCTCAGTGAGTAAATGAAAGCCGTTACTTCCCCACACACCACAGTAAAAGCCATGGTAACAGGTTTAAGAGCCACTGTGCTTCACCAGCGCTGCAGCATCAACAGCCTCAGTATTGGACACTATTAATCACCTCTTTTAATGAAAAGGCAAATGTCCACCATCTTCTCTCTGCTCATAACTCACCGGACAAGAACGCATTATAGGTGTACACAGGGGTAATATAATGTGGATTATAGATATATGGGGAACTGTAAAGCATGGCTGAGTTTTTGGACTATTGTGAATAGCATAAACACAGACAGTAAATTTTGCAGAGATTATCTTCCCACTAAAGGGAGACAATGGGAGTGCTGTGCAGCTTTTCCTCACCAGCAGGCCTTGGATGATGGTGTGCCGGTTCTTGCCTTCATAGTCCACCACCTCGATGTAGTCCAGGTAGGCGTCGGCCCAGTACACCAGCCTGCTGACCAGGTCCAGCGTGATGCCGTGGGGGAACACGATCTTAGTGTCCACAAGTTTGGTCCGATTCTGGCCGTCCATGTCACAGCGCTCCACTTTTGGGATCTGACCGTAGTCTGTGAAGAACACCTTCCTGTAGAAACACAAGATCAGAGCTGAGTGAGGATGGATGGACTGAGAGATTTGTCTCATTTCCAGCCCACTCCTATGGATTCATCACCCTTTTTTGCATCACTTAGGGGCAATAATAATCTAGCTTTTTAGTAGGCAAAAGGAGAAATGTACGAAACATCACTGATGGCAAATGGCAAGCAAGATTAATTGAGTTTTTTTGTTGTTCAATGATTAATATTTGTAGAGAATTTGGGTTTGAGGCCGTAAGTTATACAAAACAAGACACCTGAAGTGCTCAATTTGGATTCAGCGACTCTCCAGTACCATTGTCAGCACTTACATTTCTCAGTTTCATCTTTCATTTAAGAATGATTAAGTAATCCCAAACAAATAAAGCAGTGTCAGTAAAATGTCCATAAAAACAGTGATTGAGATGAAGCCATCCAGTTGTGGAGTTTTTTTGTGACAAATTCCAATCAGCTGAATGGAATGACAACAAACCAAAAGATGTGTTCCATTTCAGGGACTTTACTCTGATATACAAGGAGGACTATGTATTTTACTTGGCCACAGATGTTTGTTGTAGTAGCCGATTGAAATACTTAAATGTGAACCAGTGTAAAATACAACAACTAAGGAGAAAGGGCCGAGTGAATTCAGAAGACAGTGGTGAGTTTTGAAAGGAGGCTTTGCTAAGAAATCCAATTAAAAAAAAGAGATAAATTGTGTCAAGCTTTTGAGGCATTCTTTTCTTTTTTTTTTTTTTTTTTTTTCTTCTTTTTTTGTCTGCATTTGTTCTCATTGTTTAACTCCACAAAAGGGGAGTCAACATTATATGAGATTGATGCATATTTTAGTCTTGCAGCCAAATATTTTAATATTTAGTGCATGTGTGTGACCATCACCGGCCCTCCCTGAAAGCTAAGCAGATATTCTTTATTAGAATTCCCTATTATGAGCCAGGGAGGGCAGTGCTACACCTCAGTGATGTGTGGGGGAAACAAAGACTGGACAGGACGAACAGGACGAACAGGATGAACAGGGATAGAAAATAACAGGCGTTGCTATTGCAATTAAAGATTGTAAGGTGGTGTGTTATGCCCAACTACTAATTGCCCATCAATAAAAAAAAAAAATAAATAAATAAAAATTTGAAAAAAGAAAAGAAAACCAAACCAACACAAAAGAAAAAGAGATTCAATAATAAATGAACAAATGGTACTGAGCACCATAATTGTGGGTGTCTTGATAGTATAGAATAGAATAGAATAGGCCAGAAAAGGATACTAGTGCGAGAGAGAATGAGTTTAGGGTAGAGACTGGAGAAATTCTCAGCACATTCTGGCGGGACCCATCAATCGCTGAAATGGGACTCGGCAGTAGCTGGCAAGACCTGATCAAACATGCAAGTGTGAAGAACCCCGAAGCCCAGAACAGCAGTCACGGCAAGGCAGGGCCAAGTCAACAGGGCACCCCTCCCCCCGGGCCGTAGGAGCCACAGGGCGGCACCCCCAGAGAGCCACCGGGGCCACCGTGAACGACGCGAACCCGGAGAACAAGAGGGAGCAGCTACTGACACCCCCTGCGCGCCAAGACCGACCCAGGTGGCCCGGGGCACGAGGACCCACCCGCCACCCAAACCCTAACCCCGCCCACCCCAGTCCCCACCAAACCCCCCACCCCACCACCCGACCCGCCCACCCCCACCCCCTCTCCCTCCCCCGAGGGGGCCAACGGCCCCACACAGCCAGGAAGCCAGACACAGGGGCCGAGCGGCCCACCGAAGGGATGGCAACCAGCCCATCACAAGGCAGGCCACCACCGGGAGCCGGCCAGAGGAAATCGGAGCCGGGACCCGATGTGAGTCCAGAGGGTAAAAATGGACAGTGTGGTGGGGCCCGGCGACGCCGACAGGGAGGCACCCCGCATACCCCCCGCACCAGGCCCCAGGTGAGCGCAGTACACCCAGGGCCCCCACTCCCCGCAATGCGCCCTGACAACCCACCAGGACAGAGCCACCACATGCCACCAGCCCGCAGTACAGCCACAGCGCCCACCAGGACGGCCAATCCAGCCCCCGCAGCCCACCAAGAGCCATCGCACCTGCCCGGACCCGTCGGGCACGCAGGAGAACCCCCCCCGACCACAGCCCCCAGGTCCCGGGGACCCCCCAGCCACAGCAACACGGATGATGGTCCACCCCCGCCACACCATAGCTATAAGGGGGCCGGGTCCCACCAGTGAGGCCATATTAGTGAGATCCCCCCATTACTCCCTGTTAATATGTCTCCCGATCCCAGACTGGAGACATTATCCCTGCACCGTGATAGTGTAATGTGGTGCATTAAAAGTGGGGAGGCTGGGCGAGGCGTCCAGGGGGCGGGCCAGAGGACCACAGAGGATGGCTACTCTGCAGCCTACCCTGGCCCAAGTTCCCCGAGCCGTCCCAGACCTACCCCCAAGGTGTGAGTGTATGTGGTGCATTAAAAAGAAATTAGAGAGCAGGGGAGGCAAGCAAGAGGGTGATGGGGAAGAGACAAGGCCGTAGAGCCCTGCCATCCGCCCCACCACAGAGCCCATCATTCCTGCCCCCACCTGCTCTCGGGGCCCTAGCTGTTGTGTCCCTATATGTGCCTAAGACAGGGGCATTCTTTTCTAAGCCAATTGATAAATTATATGTAAACAACTGTGCATTTTTCAGTAAATGTAAAAGAACATTTTCTAGATAGGAAATCAAGCTCTACTTTGATCTTGGACTGCAACATGAAGGACAAAAAACAATCTAACCAGAGCTCTGGGTATTTATAACCCGTAATCTGCTCTACCACAGTTTCGTCTCGAATGGTAACGTTGAAAGCTGGCAGTATTCTGATTCTCACTGTGAACCTGATTTAGACACAAACACTGAATGTCAGAAAATGTGTCATTTAAGTTCCCACTAGTACCAAAACAACAATTGTGGCTTATTTATAGTTTCAAATAACAAATCACGTTCACAGTCGGTGCAAATGTGTTTGCAAATAACATATTTTTTGAAGAACAGTGCTAGAAAACACAGTCCACACAATTTCTGAGATTCTGTATCTAAATGGGCATCATGACAAAATCCTGTCATAAAGGAGAAATTAAACAGTCAGTCACCAGTAGAGCAAAAATTGAAGGCAAGAAGAAATATCATAATGTTGTTTTCTTTGTTCGTTTAAATCTGTCATTGTAAATAAGTGTTGGGTTTCTGGTTTGTGGTCACTATTCTGAAATCACAAGAAAGGATAAAATACTGTATTGTTGTTATTTCTGTTATTCTCCCCTTGAATGATACTGAAGACCACGATAAAACAACAACAACAACGAAACTGTGAATCTACCTGACATCGTTACTGGGAGAACCAATAATAACATATATGTAACTGCAAAAGACTGCATGTAGACACACGCATGTTCATGCACGAGACCTCAGACACTCACACACATATGCAGTATCACACTCATGCACCACAGATATACACATACTTTCAGGCATTCAGTTGGAAAGTCTGGTCATAAACAAAAGAGCTGAAACAAAAACATGCTTTTACGCTCAAAGCCTACACAGTCAGTGTGCCACAGTGTAAACACAACATCTGTGTTCAATTACTCCTACTTTCAAACCTCTATTTAGGCTTTTCCCCCCCATTTCCACATGTTTTCTAAGTTGATTAACACCACTGGACGACAGAAGTCCACTCACTATCATGGTAATGAGTTTTGGGAGGTCATTAGAAAAACTAGCATATTGGGGTTCTGATCTCTGTAGTTGTATGTTTATGCATAAGACAAAAAGTAGGAGATCAAACTGACCCCATGGTGGGGTCCAGGGCAATGCCTTTAGGGTTGAACAGCTCCTGGTCCAGCAGGGTGACGCATGTCTGGCCGTCTTTGTCGCACACGAAGATTCTGTCGTCCACGTCATCCACAAAGTAGAAGTTTCCGGTGAGCCAGTCAATGGCCATCTGCTCCACATCTGGACAGAAAAGTGGGGAGGGGAGAGGATGAGATGAGACACAGGAGGCGCAAGGTGAAGCAAAAACCAGTGATTTATTCTGAACAATATGGAACTTGAACCAGAAGAAGTTTGACTCACACTCATGTGATGAGCTTAATTATTCAGCCATACTGCGTAACAGCTCTATTTCTCACACACACATTCGCACCACACAGTCCAGATTTCTCAGGTTTGGATTCGGGACCATTTTTTTTTTTTGCTTGACAAACAGGATGACAGACAACACCAATTAGAAAGTGTCTAGGTAATGTGTCTGTCACTCACAGTGGCTCAGACAGACAAAATATGAGACAGGCTGTTTCGAGGAGTGAGATGTTGGTGTAGTAGTAGCTGAGCGATGACGGGTGTCTGGTTTCTGCTCAGTTTATTTTCCCGAGGCTCTGCTCAATGGGGGGAACACCAGCGCCCCACCCACAAATGAAACTCAAACATCTCGACATGTGCACATGGCACAGCACACAAACTTTATAGAACATTTAAAGCCTGCTGAAGTTCAACATAAAAACAGTGTAAAAACTCTAATGCCCCTCCTCTATCAAAACTGCTCTGACTGTGGTGAAGAGGGAGGGTCTGAGGGAGAAGAAAACAGTGGATGGCAGAATAACATGAGACATTAATAGACCCCTCTCCCTGGTTCCCTCTATCCCTCCTCTTCCTTCCTTTCGTCAGACCTCAGCTCAGCCACGCTGAGTCTGAGCCAACCATCAGAGAAAGAAAGGCATTGTTAAAGCAGATGGAGAGGAGATGCTGAAGGATACTGAAGGCCCAGAATGAACCGTTTACGGCACGGACTTGTGGTAACAAAGTACATCTGCATAAGTACTGTAGATAATGAAGAAAAGGTATCTTAGAAATGTGCTTAACCTCTTTGAATTTATGCAAATCTGTACTTAAACTTCAGATTTCAGAGGTGAATATTTACTTTTTACTGCACTACAGTACTTTGGCTGCATTAAACTATGCAGCAACTTACAATAAGCTCCACCTAGACCAGACACAATGTTGGAATTATGCTAACATCATGCATCAGTAATAATACACTAATAATGATATAATAACACACCAGTGAATCAGTCTGTTTGTATAAGGAATACTGTTATTTTTGATGCTCTAAGTACAGTAAATGCAATGAAATGTAGATTGCATATAAAGATGTGACAGCTCCTCAGACATTCCTTCACCGTGAACCAAAATACAGACATATACCATAAATAAATATTTTTCCAGATGTGATTAGTGATCATATTAAGTGCTTCTACAACATTGGTGCATTTTCAAGTCTTTATCGTTCTCATCAATCTGCCTTTGACTAATGATAGTCATGTACGGTGCATCTAAGATTGGCAAGCCTGCAGCAGTTTGAAGTTCAATATATGGAGGTAGGACTTTAGTCCTGCAAAAACTGGTGCTAAATATCGCCACCAGCACAAGATGGCAATGTACATCTCCACAATAAAGATTCTGACTTCACTTTTGTACAGTGTGAGGAAGTGGCGATCCATCGTCCACCTTTATAAACAGCTCATGTGATCTTTGATTTTGGTATCATCACCCGGAAGTGGATAGTTGTTCATTGCTCAGTTTTCACATCCAGCATATAAGAAGCTGTGTTAACATTCACTAGAGGTTTTGCTTGATTCCACCTGATGGATGCAGGTACTTGGTTGTGCCTTTTTGGTTTTCACTCAACTCCTGAGGAAAAAAAACTGCATTCTTTTTCTGGTAAATGCTGCTGTTTGATGCTCCACAGGTGACACACAGCAGGGTTTAGATTATTCCTCTGAAAATAGCTCAGACAATCTGGTGGAAGAGTGATTGAAAAGCAAACAGTACAGCAGCATCGACCATGGTTTGATTGTCCCAGAACTTCGGCTGATGTCTTTCTCCGTCTCTCTGTCCTTGTGGTTCTTGTCTATATGTTTACTGTCACATTCTAATAAAAGGTTTAATGGTTAAAAAAACAGCATGCTTACTGCAAGTGCTATTTTTTCACAGTAGTCATGTGATCAATTGTTAATATAAAATACTGATTATAGCCAACTTCAGTAACATTTTGATGTAAATTTTCCTTTTACAAATGTAACAGATTTGAGTACTTCTTCCAGCACTGGCATCCGTACCTTTAAATATTAATCTTGGCATGTTCGATGAAAACTATAGAGAGAAAGTAAGAGAAACAGTGGGTAGGAGGGCTTCACAAGCCACAGGACTTGTATTTTCACAGCTGCTATGAGCTTGGACCTCCACAGAACTATTCCAACACACATTAACTCACACACACACACACACACACACACACACACACACACACACACACACACACACACACACACACACACACACACACACACACACACACACACACACACACACACACACACACACACACACACACACACACACACACACACACACACACACACTTCATATATAGGGCTAAAGTCGTACTGTAGAGATCTTTGGTCACGCAGCACTCAGCACTAAGGGAGGTGGTCTAACATGGCGGTATGTTTACCGGGGTAATTGGGCCGCTTTGCTGATTTAGGTGAGACCAGAGGATCGATTTCTCCAACCAGGAAAGAAAAGCTTGGGAGCAGGAAATGATGAAGCAGATTCCTCTGCATAAGACCACAATAAAAGTGCACATAGTCAAAGCTCACCATGAACCCATAAATCTGACTGTAATTCCAGAGGAGCCCTCTGCGTTTAGAAAAACTGACACATTTTTCTGAAGAGTCCGACAAGCAATGAGAGGGAAATGGAACACTTTCAAATATTTTGGGTCCGGGATGGAGAGGAGAGGAAGAAAAAGTGAGAACGAAAAGAAGACAGAGAAAAGAAGAAAGAGGGAGAGTGAGAGATCTGATTTCCACTAGGGAAACTTGGCCATTGTGCAGCAGCATTTCTGAGGTTTATGGGAATCAGGGGCTGTAGTCCCAAAGGTGCTCTTAATTTTTAACACAGAGTTCTCTGTTTAAATGCTTCCAGCTGCCCTACAACACACTGATTCCCTGATTAAGCAATGGATAAACAAAGGAGGGGAGAAAAGAGGAGATTGTGCAATATCACAAAAGTGTGCTGAAAACCCTGAAAAAAAGTGCATCCCTCTCTCTCCGACACCCGCTGCTCTCCATTTTCCTTCACTTCTGCGAAACAGAAATGGCTCCAGCAAAGCCAGAGACTTTTTCTATCTCCTCCCATTCTCTTTCTCTCCCTCCTCCTCCATGCATCATCCCCCTATCCCTCCCCCTTTTGTCTGTTCCCCAGAGGTGGGAAAACAGTCTGGATTCATTAACTGCAGTTCTGTCTGTCTCAAACTATGCTATAAAAAACAACACAGCATAATTGAAAAAGCAGAACCAGCTGCCTTATTCGGTTACCCTTCGTCTCTCTAAACAACTTATTTTTTTGTGTTTACTCATTTGTCTCTGCGCTCCCTGTTGGTCTAAGAAAAACAAGTGCATGTCTAGATAACGTATTTTAAATATATGTGACTAAATGGAGCAAGGTTTTTACTCTGACAACTACATGCAGGAGTAGAAGCGAAGGGGTCTAACATCTCCACAGGAAGCCACTGTTGTACTATACCACTTTAATGAAACCAGTTTTGGCTTTGATACCCCTGAACTGTCAGTTTTAAATGTTTGACTGAAGCTTTGAAGCCAGGAGAGAATAGCAGAATAAAAATCACTCTAAATGTGGTTCTGTTTGGATCCACCAGGGCCACAGAAAGGAACTGAGGAGCTGAGGGACTAAAATGTAGACTAAAAACGTGAGGAAGGAGGGAGGAGGAAAGAGAGAGAAGCTTATAGCTGACCGAAGTGTTGAATGGAAAGAAGATTTGAAAATGTGCTGACTGGCTTGCCTTTTAATGGCACATGACCTCTTAAGCAGATTTCAGGCCCAGTGTCTGTCCTAAGCAGCACACTGTAGCTCGTTGTGCAGAACTAGCAGGTACTGTGGCTCCTACAGTACAAGCCGGGAAGGGAGGCTTAGTGACAGCTCTGGGATCAGCCCTCCTGTGCATAGTGTGAAGCATCAATGGCTGCTTTCTAGTGAAGCTAAACCTCTGTCAGTTTTATTTCTCGATTTCCAATCGGAGTAACTCTCAGTAGCCATGGTGATCTTGTGCCTCTTCCTGCTGTTAGTGACAGATAATGCACATCGTTTTTGGACATTTCTACCACAGCTATAAGGTCCTACCCATCCAAAGGTTGGTTGTTTTCACACTGGAAGTAGACACACCACAGTTTAGAATGAATAATGCACAACGAGCTTAATTAGAAAATGGTTTACGTAACCAAGAGCGCCGAGAAAAGCAATTAAACAAAACAACGAATGCTTAAAAGGCATTATGGTTGCACCGTGAACTGTATTCTTAATCCAGTTTTTATTAGGATTTTTGTATTACTGACCAGTAGTGAATATTGCACGTTGGGTGGAATGTGCAGATGCTTCCTTAGTTCCAGGAACCCAAATACATATTTATTTAGTTCAGAGAATGAAACAGTTTTAGACACGTTAGCGGCATGTGTCTAAAAATGTCATTCCGAAGGTACAACACTTTGATTCAGACTGAAATATCGTCACTGCTATTGGATGCAGAGCAATAAAGTTTAGTGCTGACATTTATGGCACTCAGAGGATGAATCCTACAGTATACTGCATGATCTCCTGCTTTTTCCTATGGCTAACCATGAAGCTGACATTTGTGGTTTTGGGCAAAACGTATGAGACAAATACTGCAGGGATAATCAGGACATATAATTGGCACATTCATGTCCCCCTCAGGATGCAGATATTGCAGATGTTTTGCTCTATGGCCAAATAACTGTGCGTAAAGCTAAATAGCTAATTGTTTTGCACACTTTGAACATCGCTGTGGACTCTTAGTCATGTTTTAATTATGCTCAGATAGATTCTGTTTGTGAGACTAGTGATGTTATTCATGGTTCTTGCACTACCACTGTTGTATATTCATTTGTGATTTGGGGAGACTGGTATAATTAGCAACAAACAAGCGCTGTCAAATATAGAAAGAGAGTAAGTATATGTCTCATGCAATTTGGGAGTAGAAAGAGGGACCGAGGGGAAAAAAAAGAGGAAAGAGTCAAAGGGAATGTGATGAAAGCGAGAGAGTGAGAGTGCAAAAGGGGGTGGAGACACATCTGGACAACTCATCTGTGGCATTCTGAGGTCATGAGTCACTCAAACCACACGCGCATCATTTCCTGTATGTTCACCCCTGCCATTGGCTGTCGCTGGCTCCTTCCATGTTGACAGTAAGCATAAACTTGCTCCTCCTATTCTGTCACACTCACACGCCAGCAGTCTGTCCAGAAGATCAACTCTGCTGTCTGGGCAGTGGTTCCAAATTATGGTCTGGAACAGATGAGAAAAATCAGTTTTGTTGTTTTGTATATGTCTTTGCCCCGGTGTTGTTTGGGGTCCCCTGGCTGGTCAAAGGGTGCATCTATAAAATATGTGTCTAAGTCATTATAGATGTAAAGATTTATACTTCTTTACAATGTAAATCCAGCACCTGTTTGCATCACTGCACTTTCTGCAAATCAGTCATGCTAAGAAACGACCAGGATTTCATTTTCTTTGTAACTGTCATTTGTCTCATTCATAGTTAAAACGCCTTCAAGCAGCATCCCTGTGCTTTTTTGTTCCTCACAATTATACAAATACTGGCATGGAAAAACGTAATATGGTCACAAGGATACAGAAAAAGCAGTATCCTTCAATTGCTTCCTTACTGCAGCAATACACTTTGAATCCCTCATCATATGTCATCCACTTCCTGTCCTTGCTCCTCGACACAGCCAGTTCTCCATTTTGTTGCCGTGTGGGCGTGCACATGTGTGTTTATCCGTATGTCTGCATACAAGCGCCGCAGAGTGCGTGGGTGTGCATGTGTGTGAAGGACAGGCGTGTACAGCCCAGCTGAAGCTACTGGAATTTCCTGCAAATTCTTCTGGTTCTTAAATTGGCTCAAATCAGCTTAAATCAGTTGTGAGCCATTGAGTTTCTGGTTTCAGCTGGATGACTACAGCAACAGCGATAATTCTCTTTTTTATAATTTGCCCTGACTAAAATGATTATGCAGAAACACATTTTATAGCTAATAGGAAAGCTCTGCTGTATAGCAACGTGGCACTTTTTCTGCAATTTTGAGATGGGTGTCTGTTTTGCTGTTTTACCTGCATCAGGCTGACTAAGAAAGGCATGTTCAGCGTTGTGTTATTGTGGCTCCAAACACACAGTAAGACACATCAGACTATATTTTCCTTTCATTACTGCGAGGGACACCAAAACACCTCATTTTTTCCTGGTCTGACCTTGTCTGATATCATCTGGTTCAGATATTTCCACATGGCAGCTACATAGCATTGTGCGTGCATGTGGAAGACAGAGCTTTATGACTGTCATCACTGGGCCTTTTGATTTTCATGATGGTCTGAACTGAGTAAGTCATTTCTGTCATGTTAATGCATTCTTCAGTCACATGGAGGAGGGATGTGAACAGAGACAAGATGCTGCACACTGAGCAGATGTGTTTGTTCACAATAGTTGTATGCAAGTTTAAAAGAGTAGAGGAATAAAACTGTGCTATGCAATACCATACAGTTATAATATTTTTGCATTATTTTATGTGTTGCGTAGAGAAATGAAGTTCAACAGAAGTTCAATCAGGAATGTGCTTTCTCTCTCTCTTTCTCATCTTCCATTCCACCTCAATCAGATGACTTTTCCACTTTTTCAAAAAATCCAATTTTGCTACAACCTCTAAGAGCAAATCTTTTTGTTTCTGCCAATTTTCAAAACAGCTCCTTTCTCTGCTTCTGTCAGCTGTCATACCAGCATCAGATCACCTCCAGTCGACCATCAGAACCAACATCCATGAGTCTTTTCACTGAACTCATCAGAAGTCCTATTTCCCATCTCATTCATCCAGATCTTCAGCACTGTTCTTCATTCCTTCTTCGAGGTGTTTCCCTGTTCCGCTCATGGCATGATAGCCCCCTTTAAAATGACAGTGTCACCGTGGAGTTTAAACCAGTGCATGAACTATATCACGGCTTGCAGAGATGAGCTCACTTTTAGCCCCTTTTCATGGTCAGAAACAACATATGCAAAATTAATAAAGCATTTGATTTCACTTGTATTTGTCATTATGCCTAATAATAAGAATATGAATGAGAAAAACGAGAAAATTGATGACAGGTGTGCAGTGAACCTTTCAGCACCACTGAGGTGTGGTGAGTAGGAAGAGCAAGAGAGACAGAGTTTAGCATAAGGCAGAAGTAATGCTCTAATTCATTGCTGATTGAAAATGTGTTCAATAAAAAAAAAACTAATTTTTTACTTTACAAAGACAAGAAGGAAAACCAAATCTTTATAAATATGGTTATATATATTATGTTTTTATGCTATTATATATTATTGCTGTTTCTGACTAGGAAAATGAAAAATGTGTAGTGAATCACCTTCATGCATGAATCACACATCAATTCATTTTGCAAATGATCCACGAAGGTGAAGAAACAGAAAAGTAGAAATGCACGGGAAAAAAGCGGTATATTGTTAATATTCTTTCACAAATCATGTTCTTAGGTTATATTAACAGCAACCAGGCTCCCTCTGGCTCCACTGTGGCTGTTTCCTGGTCTAACCACCAATGCACTTCTTCAACTTCCCCTGCTGTGCACACCACAGTATGTCATATAAATACACTGAATTATCTTTAAGCCTCTCTCTCATTTTAATCTCTCCTGATCAGAGTGGACTTCCAGGATTGTGGGGAGAAGCTGGAGATGATGCTGCAGAGAATATAAACACAATGACTAAGTGAGGAATTCAATGTTACTTTGATTCAAGGCAAAGTCCTTGATTAATATTTACAGATAAGTCTGACAATGCAGATAATTATAATCCACCTGCCAGCCAACTTGAAAAAAAACACAGTGCGATGAGCCGTCCCTGCTGGCTTTCTGAAGATGAGGTTGTTGTTGTTGTTGCGGTTTATTTTTCTTCTGACTCACAGAGGACAAGCTGCCTGAAACCAGGCCAGGGCACAACTGAGAATACATGGCTTGTAGCAAAAGAGTGATAATGGGGAGAAAGAGGAAGTGGGATGTGGGATGCTTTTGACCTGCAGCTTGTCCACATTCAGAAACATGCGAGTCGACATGTTTGCATTCAGTCGCACTCCTTAGATCTCAGTTGTTTGTCTTTTAGTTTCATTTTTACAGGACAGAAAAACAACCTAGTGTTTTTTTAAACGAAACTTAAGTCATGGAAAAGCCCAGCTGCTTTTAATGTGTTGTTGTAATATCTGTGAGTCACAGGCTGTGCAGAACACAGAGAAGCACACAGAGTCTCAGGACAGGCCTGTTTGGAAGGAATTGATCCTCAGTTTCAGCTTTGGCTAAATTTCTAGACATATTTTGTCCACTTGTTTACAATTGACTGGAACTTATTTAACCCCTTAACATGGACATTTTCCGCCTTCTATTTCCTTTAAGTAGCTTTGAGGTTTTGACATTTTTTTGTAATGAGCGACCCTGCTGGGACACTGCTTGTTATGAGAGTAAAAATGCCCACAGGTGTACATTAACACACATCAGACTAAGAAGTCAAATCGCAATCTAAAAAGGAACTGTGGATGGACGTTACTTTCCCTGTCTGACAGGTAGGAAAGCACATGTGAATGAAAGTAGACTTAAATTTTTGATGACTTCAATGATTGTTACACAGGAATCCAATTGCATTTATCTCCACATAGCAACATCCACCTGCTGCAGCAGTAGTGGGGTAACTGGATTCCTACTGTGCCACTTTTTTTTCTGCATATTTCTCACACCTGCAGTATGCATCACATCAATGCTTAATTTCAATCAGGCAGCCATGCATAATAGAGTATTTTTCTTGTGGAATAGCTGTAGAAACAGCAAAATCTGAAGCCACAGAAGAAGTCTAATCACCTTGGCTGGAGTGGAAGCCAGGTCTGTGTTTGTCACAGTGTGAAATCTTGTGTCCATAATGAAAGAATTCAGTGTAAAAAATCCCAACTGGTCCAATGTATCGCTGCGTGACTACAGGGGGTGTACAGTGTGTCAGTGTTCCACCAAATTATTTATATTAGCAGTGGAATTCACCTTATATGTGGCATTTGGTATAAAATTTCAGCCTTGTTCCACAGTGATGCAGCTTCTTCTGTGTGGAGAACTGGACTGTACACTCTGGCCTGTGCAGATCACACTCTGCTGAGCAACTGCTACGGTTTACTCAAAGCCATTAAATTCATTAGGGTGTGATTGGTAAATGTAGCAACAAAATCCTCTGTGGTGTACTTACGGTGCAGGCTGAGGGAAATGTTGATGATTTTCTCCTCAGTGAAGCTCTTCAGATTGGGGATCAAGGCACATTTGAGGTGCGTGGATGAGGGCGAGTCTCCCACGTGGATCCAGCACACAGTTTCTTGGGCGTAAAGGAAGTCCATGGCTGTGGTTTGCTTGGTGCTGGTAGACAACAGACTGTGCACTGTGGTGCCGCTCAGGGAGGTGGCTTGGATGTTCTGAGAATTGGCGATCAGCAGGACAGGCAGACGGTCTACTGGATCTGGCAACGCAACGTGGACCAACAGTAAACAGGAGGAACAGGGACAGGACGTCCATCCAGGCTCGGACAACCTGGTGCACATTTAATCCTGCTGATGTCTGACAGCACTCACCATTCTTGGCCTTGCAGGAGCGGTTGTCTGGCTGGGACAAGTAGCCCTCCACACAGGAACAGGTGTAGGAGCCTTCAGTGTTAGTACAGGACTGACTGCAGGTCCCATACACACTGCACTCATCAAAGTCTGAAACACAGAAGCCACAGATGGTCTCATTACTCAGCTACAACACAAAATAACTCATTTCAGCTCAGAAATTGGAGGACAAACAAAAAGAGGACGAAGTAAAAACATAAAAACTGTCCACAGATGGTATATAAAATGCAGATTGTTCTTCACTTTCACTCTTGCTAAGTTTGTTTTTGTCACACTGGCTTCATAATTAATTAAAGGTGTGATCATTTTTTTTGCCTTGTTGCCAAAATAACCACTACATCATTCTGCTCTGCCTGTCCCTCCTCTATGACCTCTATGGCTGTTAAGATCTCAGTTGTTTTGCAGGAAATACTCACACACACACTCACAGGTCCCCTCAACTGCCCACTGTGTACTCTACACTTGGTTTAGCTTCTCAAAAACATGAGTAAACACTGGATAAGCTTTGTACAGTCAAACAATGTGTTTGTCACTTATACAAAAAAACCACCACTGATCTAGTTGTACTCTCACTGTGTAATTCCTGGAAAGCAGGATTTGCAGGAATAGTTTTATTTTAAAAGTCAAAAAGTCAAAATGAAGATCAATCATTGTCGATATTTCTGTGTGGCTTGACGATTACATCCATCCATCCATTATCTATACACCGCTTAATCCTCATTAGGGTCGCGGGGGGGGGCTGGAGCCTATCCCAGCTGACTCGGGCGAAGGCAGGGGACACCCTAGACAGGTCGCCAGTCTGTCGCAGGGCCACATACAAAGACAAACAAGCACACTCACATTCACACCTATGGGCAATTTAGAGTAATCAGTTAACCTCAGCATATTTTTGGACTGTGGGAGGAAGCCAGAGTACCCGGAGAGAACCCACGCATGCACAGGGAGAACATGCAAACTCCATGCAGAAAGATCCCGGGAAAGCCGGGACGCGAACCAGGGATCTTCTCGCTGCAAGGCGAAAGTGCTAACCACTACGCCACTGTGCAGCCCCTTGACGATTACAGTCAGCACATATTAAACCACAGGTATCACCCAGGAGCAGTGGGTGGCCGTTGCTTGTAGAAACTCACCTTTGCATGTCTTTCCATCCAGGCTGATCTCATAACCGCTCTTACAGTAACAAGCAGGTCCGACTGGAGTCACCGCACAGTTTTCCTGGCAGCCCATGAGTGAGCAGTTGGATATATACTCTAAAGGGAAACACAGGGGAGAAGGGAGGGTGATGAATGAATGAGTGAAGGAATGAATGTGAGAGCAAAGCGACTGGTTTTTATCAATGTTTTTTTCTTGTCACTTGTGGCATAGCGGTTCTAATCGGAGGCGGATTTGTAATAATTAAGTAATAATTCATTGAACATCTCACTGTAAACCCACAGATTATACTGTGATCATTCAGCCTTTATCCTTCTTGCTGAAGGCAGAGCACAGAGCTTACAGCATGCCTGTAAATATCACACACAGGTGCTACTGAAGCCGCTATTTTACACTTTCTTTTTCGAGCTCAGCAGGGCGCTTAACTGCATAAATACTTGATGTGTGTTGCTACATTTTTTTAACTTCCTTCTCTAAGGCCTCCTCCTGACAGAGAGCAACATAATAATTAATAAGAATAAACAATTTATTGTAAGCACAGTTACACAGAAACTGAATAATAGAACAGACAAGAGATGTGTGAATGTAGCATGGGTCCCTGAAAACATAATCATCAATTAAACTAAAATGGACCACTGATGAGTGTGAAGAGTTCAGGAACTTAAGTCTTTCAACAATAATATTACAAGGTTAAAATGAGAATTATTAACTGAATTAAAAGCAAACACAAAAAACCCACAACTGGAACATTTAGATTTGGGAGAAGGTGGTTAGTACAGAACATGCGGCCACTTTTTTGATTTTCTCCATCTTGGCCCAAGACTGGAATTTTCCAAAGCTCAATAGCAAGATGTTTGTGTCTCTACCTCTCAGTGTAAATGACTCTCAGTGTGGTTCCACTCTTGACAGTTATGAATATAAAGTAGTTTTCAGGACCATTCAATCAGATGCAATAGTGTTGTGGACAATTACAGCTGGTCAAGTTAATGCATTTCACCACCTTGAAGTGAAAATGAAAATCAAGATTTTTTGCGTACAGTGAATCAAAAGCACGATACAGACTTCATAAATAAGATTTGATAAATAACAAACGTATGGAACCAATCCTGCAACCCTGTATCCCAAAAATTACATTCCTATACATATAAGAGAAAGCTTCTGGTTTGAAAAAGCCGCAAAGTCAATTTAAAGGGTAAGATAGACGAGGATGTGGTTTGGGTAAAAATACAACTATTTCACAACATGTTTGAAGCTTCTCTTTTGTTTTTCTGGGTTACCAGGCTGATGAGTCCTGCCTCATCTAATTTGTGCTTGGTTGGCTAAAAAAGAGCTCCGGTTAAGCAATAGAATAAATGTCAAAGCTATGTTGATTTGACAAGTAATTGTGATACATGACAAACAAACAGAATTGTTTCTTTCTTCCGAGGTATTCTTTTTCAAAATTAGTTTCTGGTTCAAACATGTTTGGCTAAATTACTTTGGGCTAAAGACTTTATTTATCTGGACATTTTAAAAGAAGCAACGGTGTAAAATTAGAGACATTTTGAAGCAGGAACAGATTATTTTCAAGGAAGAAATGTTTAGATATGTAAATTTTATACACAGAGAGATTGAAAGGTCTAATTAACGACCAAAGAGGCACTTTAACACCCAAAAGCATCACTCTAATATTAACAGAGTAAATATGATTTAAATCAAAATCAGACCATAGCAGAAAGCACAGAGGTACAAAACCTTGAACTTAAAAGTAATTTGCAAAAAATGCATTTACCCATTAAAATCATTTACAATTCAAAAAATAAAGTCATCCTTAAATCCTTGTTGTGGATTAAGATGTTGAAATGATTATGGATAGACTGTTTTCCTGTAATTCATGGCCATCCAAGAAAATCAGGCAACAAAATATAGTTGAAGAAATCAAGTAAATGCATAGTTCAGTAAACTGGTAAAATGATCCTAGTCATTGTAGTGGTTGGTGCAAACTGAATTCAAAATCCAAAGAACATTTAACACATTTTAGTCATTTGTCTAGTCTGGTTGTCTTCAGCTCATCTCACTTGTAATAATTTAAATTATTCATATATGTCATCCTTTCAAGGTTTTACGTGATGTTAAGGTGGATTCTTCTTTGAAGTAAAACATGTAATATATCCTGTGAATGAGGGGCCACAGACATAGTAGAAATCTGCAAATACTTCTGCCCTGCACTCAAAATCAATACCTCCCTGCTAACCCCTGCTATCTCCAAGGCTACATACACATCAAATATTGAAGGGCACGAAGATAACACGCTACAATCACACCTTCCAGTCAGCTGACCGACAGCATGATGGAAATATCAGTGGAGTTTTCGACGGTGCACTGCACATCCTGCGAGATATAAATCAAGACACAGTGAGTCATAGTCAAACACACACAGTCATGTCAAGCCAGGCTGAGATCTATCACTCACAAGTGATTCACTTTGCCTAGAAACACTGTCAGACTGTTCACACTAACAAAACACCTCTGGGGAGAAAGGAGCAACAACAAGAATCTCTTCTTCAAGGCGTCGCATTTTTGAAGATAAAACGCACAGCTCCAGTGACGTACTGTACATATTTTCACACCACTGACCAAATAAATTTCCTAAATCAATAATAAAGTAAAACTTTCAAAGAGCTGTAAGTGCTGAGCAAGAGAAAAACAAGGAAACTCTACAGATCAGCAGATTTCTTCACTTTGTGCATTTTTAGCCGCTATCTCGGACTCCTACATGAGCTGCTCTTTATGTGAACATCAGACGAGTTGCTCCACACAACCGCTACCCTGCTGCCAATCTCCATGCAATTCAGGGATACACAAGTCTTCCTGCTGTGCTCCCGAGGCTTGCTGAGACAACCACAGTTCAAATTACAGACATGCCCGGAATTTTCCAAAACAAGTCTGAGCACCAAACAACTGAGATGGGTTTAGAAAACCAACATGGGCAACAATGTAAACAACTTACCGTGACACACACCGCAAAACATTTATTTTGGAGCGAATAAAACTACCAGAACGGCACTATTTTGGTTCAGAACACAAACCGCCCGTATTAATCAGATGACCCTCAACTGGAACATTTCACCCCTCAGATGACAAAAGATGTCACGAGAGGATATCTATGTTTCATAAACACGCCGCTGCACTTCAGCTTATTCCAATTCCAACTCTAACCCTCAAAACCAAGTCTCAGACCTAAAATAATTGGCCAGCCATGTGGGTACCACACGCTTTTCCCATGAGAGAGCAGCTGCATCCCCCACTATGAGGTGAATGCACACACAAACACACACATACGATACAGAAGTCTAGCCAGCCTGAGAGCGCATGAAAATTTAATGTCCTTTCCAATACCTCTCACCATGTTTCTTCAATAAATATTTCATTTCAGCTCATTTTTTAACTGAGGGTGCAGTGGGGGAAATGAAGTCTAGAAAGAAAAGGTGGCTAACTCAGGAAAGGAAAAGTAAAAATGTCTCGTAGGACAGCAAGGTCGTGGTCAAGATGGTGAGGTCAGGTATCTTATTGTGATCCTGAGCTTTGCAGTAAATAACTAAATCTTCTGTTTAATTCAGTAAGCCCTGGATTCTGCAAAAGCTGAATTTGTTATGTGTCAAGCAAAATAAAAATCTAATATTAAGGCTACTGAAACCTGCTGCACAGTTGACGTTAGTGAAACGGGGAGTATAATGTCTACTGGGTTCAGCCAACAGAGATTCATGTCTTTTGCACAATTGAGTTTCATATTGTCTCACTGTGGGAAGCCTGATCAGCACATTCTTTTAAAAGGTATTACATTCTTTAGACTCATCAGAAATGGCTTCCTCATTTCGGGTATAAAAATTGTCACTTCCCTTGTTTAAACGGAATGATTTAATGGCTCTGTCTTGTCTCACGAATACAGAATGTGAAATATACAGTTGGCTGTGACATAGTATAGCTGAAGAAAACACACACACAGAAGGCAGCACAATCCAGTATTATAGACGGTGATGTGGTGAATCAGTGTGTTGCTTCACTGATGTTTCACTGTGTGCAGATTTTAGCTATAATAAGTAGGCAACAGAAAAAGGCAACAGAAATCCAGTCAGACTCCCTGCCTCTTTTTGTTCCATGCAGATGGAATGTATTAGCACAGGAGTTGCATTATTAACCTGCACAGTCTCCACTGTTCATATTGCATATCTGAGAAAAGCATGCCCACAGACTGGTGCTGTGTATGAAGTCATACCTCTGCAGTGTGGGCCCTCGTCCCAGCCATCAGTACAGTCTGGGACCCCGTTGCACAGTTTGCTCATGTGGATGCACAGCTCCGTTCCTCCACACTGGTACTCATTGGGAGGACACCGCGACACAGTGCTGAGTGGGCCTGAGGAAACACAACAGACACAAACATGGGTTGATGGACAAGATAAGGGCAAAGTGTGAAGTTGAGTTGCATTTGTTAAAACCAGCCAAGTCTGAGCTATTTCCTGGAGCTAATTTATTACATAAATTATTGAATGTCAGATGGGATTCTACATACACCAAGTTTTGAACTGCATCATCACCTGAAAACACTACCTTTAAAGATTATTCTGGTTCTGTTATTGTTTCAGCAAAATCATTTTAAATCAAAATAAATACCTATACCTGTGCAAATTAAATCAATCAAATTAAAGGCTACAGATGACCCCGTGTACTTGATTGAAGGAAAAAGAAAAAAAGGGATTTCTAAAAAGATTCAACTCATTCTAAAGAAGTCAGTGAGTGCCTTTGTCAGCTAAAGCCAATGACATTTTTTTTCTGTATTGCTTTCTAATAAGGACCTCTCACAGCAGGTAACCCCAGTGCAGTGTCACACCAAAATGGATACCAAAACTGCACTGCGTCACCTTACCTGTGAACACACCTCCAGCTGTGCTGCTACACACACTCTGCTGCAGGCAGCTTTGTCTGGAGGCATGAAGGCAGACACAGTGCAGCACCATGTATCCATTATTTCCTGAGAATAATTTCACCCTGGGATCTTTTGTCATGTTCCTTCTCCCTTTGTCTCTGCCATCCATTTTGTCTTGACTATAAACTGTTCAGTAAAGCAGAAATGCTATAAAAATCCATCTTTATAGAGCTCTGCCCTTTCAATCTGCCCACCGATGGCAGATTTTGTGACAGACCTGGGCACTTTGTCTGGCTGACAATATATTTGTCAGGCCGAGGCAACACAGAAACATTTCTCTGCCATCTCCCCCAGTCAGGGCACATCAGGCTATTTATTCCTTAATATCTGTGGACAGCACCACTGCTGTGGGTTTCATCACAAACCATCACACTCCCAGTCACAAGACAGAGCAAACCTGCAGTGGGTGTGAAGCAAACAATATGTATATGCATAAACTAAAAACAGGAGAGATGAAGACTTTCAGCTTAGTGACGCTTATTAACTAGAATAATGTAGACAGTGTTGTCACCATCGACTCCAGTGTTTACAACACTCTCAGCGCTGTCACATGCAGCACATGTAACAGAGCAGATATTACCACTGGAAAGGCGGTGGTGCAGAGTCAAGATCTTTCTTCACAGTTAGCTGCAGACCACTTTGTGAAATAATGCGCAAGTTTATAAAGAATTTCTCCATCAGTTTCTCTTTCCAGTATAAGATATATATATTAGTGTTGGATGCGATTAAAAAAATTTATCTAATTAATTACAGGCTTTGTAATTAATTAATCGCAATTAATTGCAGTTTTGTCAAATAGCAATATTTGACACAATAAGTGAAGTTTTTTAATTCAAATAAAATTGTGGTTGACAGTTGAATCAATGAATACATATACGTGTTAATAATTTAAAATTCGTTTAAAAAAAGGAAAATGGGACATATAGAAAAAAGTGATTTTGATGACAAAGCCTGAATTTAGTTGTTTTTTCCACTGTATGGCACATAAAATCAGCACAAGTAGTTCAAGGAGCTTCAGAAAGTTGAAAATCCAGAGATTCATTCTGTTTTCATCTTTTCTGAGTCTGATAAATGGTGTAATTTTGATGGTTCTTTTTATAGGAATAGCAATTTTTATTTTTTTATAAACAAAAATTTTATAATTAAGTTATTAAAAGAGATATTTTTGTTGTTTAGGTTATTCCTCCTCCAAGGAGGCAGAGCCTCGATGGAGTAAAAACTTAAACCACAAAAATGTTTCATTTCTATTTGTCTGCATTTTTCATGTGTCTGCTACATTCACAGATTACTGCAAATCTAAGTTCAATTATAGCGATTTTATTCAACATTTTAAGACTTTCTGTAAACTCAAGCACTGTCTAGAAAAGTGGTCTATTATGGGATGGCTACACCGTTAGCCGTTAGCATGACTCGTAGCTAACGTTAGCTCTGGTGCTAACAGCAACATGTTTTACATTGAGGTGATACCGTCGGCTTGAAGTGCTGAGAAAGTGATCAGAAAACTCTTTGTTGTACAATTTGCACACAACCAGGCTTTTATCCAAGCTGCCATCGGGAAAATTTTTAAAAGAAGACTTTGTGTCCAACAACCTCAATCTCGTCTTCCTTCCAGTGCCTGACGTCACTCAGTGCTTCCTGTGCTTCTTCTTCATGGCTACAAACAGACTTTAGGTTCACTACCGCCACCTACTGGCCTGGAGTGTTCATCAGAGCCACTGGTGTGCCAGAAATGAGGGAACTGAGGAGGGTGCAATTAATTGCATTATTATTTTATATATATACATATATATACATATATATATATATATATATATATATATATATATATATATATATATATATATATATATATATATATATATATATATATATATAAAAAAAAATTTCAGCAGGTTCTCTGTATCTTGATTTTTTTACTACCTAAAAATCTGTCTTTGAATTGGCCTCAGAAATCCAGAATCAGTCAATGGGTGTGCAACAAATCAAATAACTAATGGCACACATCATATCATGACTTTTGAGTCACAGATCAGATCTTTTTTTGGATCAGCAAAATCAAAACAAACATAAAAAAAGGCCCGCATAACTACTCTGTATCTTGTCACTGCAGCTCTGCTTCGAGATTTGGGGAATTATTCCTTGCCAAAGCATTTTCAGCACTGTTTGCTTATCTGTTAGCAGGATGACTGCAAAGCTACCAGGCAGAATTTCATGAAACTTAGTTGGAAAGTGGCCAATCAAATTTTTGGTTCAGATCCAGATCACTTTCTTGAAAATTGCTAGATACGGCATTGGCCTTGGCCTTGGCCTTGGCGGAAGAATGTGCTCTCCAAGTGCACTTCTGCTTACTTTAAACAGCGGTAGTAAAACTGTATTTTGCATTATCATTGTTAAACTTTGCTCTTAATCCACAGTTCATATGCATGCCAAACCATGGGTGGGGATCCGTGCGGATCATGGATCAACTATGGTCCATTACACCGCTATTGGTCGGGCTCTACTTAAAACCATTCCTGTGTAATCACTACCTGCCAGCTGACCGCTCATCAGGAAAATACTCTACAGAAAGCAAATGGACAAGGATTATGTGCTCATACACACTCTGCACACCCCCAGCTAACATCAGAGGATCTTATTGCACTGTTACGAAATATAACAACAAGCTCCAGATACAGAGCAAAGGCCATTTATTAATGACTAAGCCAACTGTTGACTCTTGACTCTTGTCTGATAATTGATAATGAAACCATGTACATTTGCTTTGCGGTAACTAATGTTGTAACGTCAGTAAAAACAGGAAACCCTGGACACTGCATCATGTCTTCTTTTTAGGCTACGCCTGCAGTCACATTCTTGTCAAACCAGAATGTTTTCATCAAGAGTCTCTTCTATTTTGCAGATGTTGAAATGAAGTCATTTGTTCTAGAAAAACAGGTATGCTTGTCAGCCTCTGTTTCAATCTTTTCCCAATGATAACTGTCTTTCTGTTTTCATCCTCATCATAGATTTACATTCATCTTTCCAGCTTGCCAACTTAACAGGCAAAACCACAAGGCAGACACCCAAAGAACCATGGCAGCAAAAGATGGCCACTGGAGAAAACTAGCAGGAACTACAAACACACCATTATCCTGGCTTGGACCAGCCAAATCACTACCTTCTCTGCATCTGCAGCACACGCATGCATCCCAGAGGCAAAACAGCAACAATAGGCACACCAGCACACTGGCATGTAGGCCTGGTATAGTAGTCTGTGCTAAGAGAGGACTTTAGAAATTCTGGGAAAGAAAATATGTTCATCTTGGATGAATATGAAACTAAAACTACTACTCCTCTAAGATGCTAAATTTATGCAGCTTTAACTGGATACAGAAGTGAATATACTGCGAAAATCCTTTGCAAAGCACAGGGGGCTTTTCTGCTTGACCTTATTACTGAACTCTTTTCTTGGATGAAGTTTCCTGCCTTGTGACTCTGACCAAACTTTCATCCACTGACTAATGACTCAGAACATCCTCTGTCCAACCGGTCTATGCACGCTCACAACTTTGTGCAGTATTTCCAAACTGCTGTCACCAAATTTCAAAGCAATAATTCACAACATTAACCACAGCTATTGTTTTCACAGCATTTATTATTCATTTGAATCACAGCAGCGTAATTATAGCTCTGAATCGAGTGCAGAGGCTTGTTTGTTGGATATTTATCTGTTCCAAACACGATAATTGCATTGTATGTTTGCATTCGAAATGTGGTAGGCAGTGGGATGCTTCTGTTAAAGAAATTGCTTGGCATTTCTTTCCAAGACTTATATGAAAAAATCAAGGCTGCTCCCACATCTGTGAGGTCACCATGAATCTGAGGCCAGGATGAAATTATCTTAGCATAAAGACTGCAAGTGTGGAAACAGCCAAAGTTAAACAATCTGCTTAGAAGGACCTCTGAAGCTCAAATGTTGTCATCATGTTGTATGATGTATGTTTATTTCTTTCACCTACAAAACTGTAAAAAAGATAACGTTCCACAGAAAGTTACTTCTGCAAATATTTGTTGGTGACCAGTTGCCTGGCAACCTTGTATCGACAGGAAAACTAGCCGTCTAACTCTCAGCAAGAGGGGAAAGAAGCATATATGTCCACCATGTCAACTGTTTAAATCAAATTAGAGGAAAAAATAAATGATTAGTCTGTTTCTTGTATATTTTCATTAAGTGAAAACTAGATACAGAAAAGATTCATTGGTTTTTCTCATTTGCTTAATGCTTGAACTTTGAATCCGAACCCTCGTCTCCATAGCTCATCTTTCTCTGCATCTGTGGAAAGTCAAAGTGCTGGCTGTCCTTCCTCCTCCTCATCACTCTCTTTCCTTCTTTATCTCCTCCCATGATTTTTCCTCCAACATCTGCTGACCCATTTACTGTAAATGTATGAAAGGGAGGGTAACGTGTGGAAAATGAACACAATAAGAAACAAAATGACCGACAAAAAGGAGAGAGGAGACCATGTGAAACACCTCATCCACCAGAAGTGGACAGAAGCCCCACAAGGCTTCATTCTTGTGTGAGCTGGCAGCAGCCTGAGGTGCCACAGTGGAAAAGGCATCGCTAATTTGAATTAAACAAGGTCTTTTGTTGAACATTCCTCCACTGTGAGCGAGCCAGGTTAGCAGGCTCGAACCTTTATTTGTTTAAGAAGCTTCTATTTGCTCTGGTCTCGTTGACAACCTCGCTGAAGGATCCACCACAGGCTGACTGGTACAGCTTCAGCTATTCTGTAGCTTAATTATGGTACCCAAGGAAAATGATGTATCTTGGTTACTCCATCACTGACTCATACAAGCTGTCCTTGTGATAGTGCCAGTGGTTGAGAACTGGAGCTGAAGATTTGACTATTCTTTTCCTACGGAGAACCAGAGGTTGTTCCAAGGCTTCCTTTTTTGTCTTCCAGACGTCACAGAGACGTCAGCGGATACCAGGCTTGATTTCACTTCTTCCATAAGTCTGTTACACTCAAAAACTATTTCTGAGGAGCTACAAACTTCCACCTTATTTTGAATCTAAAATTGCATTGAAATAAAGAGCTTAAGGGGCCCACCTTCTTTATTTCTATATAAGGAAGCAGTGTTAACACCTGATGGGTGCTTTTCTACACATGACAGAGTCACAGTTAGAGCCAAACAAAGCCTTTCTTCTCTAAGCATCTATCAAAACAAGATTGCTACACGCAGGATTTCAAACACCTTGTACGAATGGAGTCTTTAAGCCGCTGCACACACAGGGGCAGATCACATGCACTTTTCCAGTCCAAGCGAGTGAGGGCAGAGGGGGTGGCGGTGGTGGGATGGGGGACAAGAGAACTAAGGCCATTGTTTGGATCACACAAATCGGCTGTGGCCCCCTACAAAGCAGGCTGAGCCTCAGTGTTGTAAGCAGCATCACGTGCGAAGCCTGATCAGAACTGTGGCACTGCCACATGGAAGGAGAGTGAAGGGCAACAGTGAGAACCACGGGGCACAGGGGCAAAGTGATGAAACGGGGGCTGGCATTTTCTAATTACCTGCTGGTTTAGGATTAATATTTCAACACACAGTCTTCTTAGTTTTGCATTCACTGGGAGCTCTCACAAACGTGTGTTTTTTCTTTCACAACAACATTTTTGCAGAGTTATTCATCTTGGAAACTGTCTCTCCGTGTGCATTTCCTCTCCAGTAGTAGAGCAGAGGCTCAGCTGACTGAGAAGGAGTCAAGATCTGGATCAGGCTGTCCCAGAGCCCAAAGCTTGTTAGGCTGTGGGGATTTTCCATTCACTAGTTCATGCTTTCCCCTCCACATGCTAGTCAACACAAAGCTTATTCAACCAACAACAAACACACAAATAAATAGCAACATGCTGCTAGAGTTACCACAAAAACATAAAAGGGACTTTATGGGAACCAGAATGATGCCAACTGTGGAGAACAACGAGTCTCCCCAGGTTTATTTTAAATACTGCATAAGATTCAGTAGATGAAACTATGGTAGATAAACACCTACATATCCACATACAGGGTATCCACATATAATATTTATAGAAGAAAAAAAACTGCATTTGCAAGAATTACACAAGTGCAGCTAATCCTGCTACTGCTCACAGACAATAACCGTCACATATAGATAAATATTTTAGATTCGAAACTGTGTTGCACTGCCTCCTAAACACATTCTAACACTAGATTTTTTCTGACCACTTGTGTCCTCACAGACCGACTGGCCCTTTCTGCGACGCTCTTGGCCCACATGACACATTCTTGGAAGAAGCACCCAAATCCTGACCCAGCAGCCCCAAGGCACCCCTTGACCTCCCCCTGCCAAAGCAACTAAAACTCAAAACAACTAGGACACAGCACCAAAAACAACACTGTAAGAGGACACGGGGGTTAACATGGGAGTTTGTATTTTGAAGTCGCTCCTCAACGCAGGCCTGTCAGAAACATCATGGGCAGCAAAAGAGCAGACACAGCATCAGCGAACAGCAGAATGCTGAGGGGGGAACAACAGCTGCACTTCACCACTGTTTATTTCTGACAGCTATCCTATAAACACTTCACTCTGCAGGTGAAAACAACACATTAACCTGCCAGCAGAACGGCACCTGTGGGCGCCTCACAAATACTACAATGGGACTATTTTCACTCACCTGCATTTCCTTCGTCCGAGCAACCACTTCTCTGTACAACACACAAATATACAGCATAAATGTCATTTATTCCAATGGTTTCGGGCTCTAAACCCCAGACTGTGCACCCTCTCTGCACTCTGCACTTGATGGTTGGATCTTTGCTCTTTTGCTCAATCCTTTCCTTCAAAGATATCAACACCACATTTTCTTTCCGTCTTGGGGGGCTTCTGGGGTGGCTGGTAGGGTGACAAGTAAAGCAGGAAGGCTAAATCTAGCTCTTGAAAGCACAACAAACTGAGCCTTCTCCAAACACACCAGCACCGATGCTCCTCGGGGCAGAGCAACCACTAGGCAAACAGTTCTATCGGCAAAGTAAATTGCAAGATTCATACTGTACAACGCCGCCTGATAAACAGACGGAACTGTAGCTGGTTATGAAAGAGGAAAAGTAAACCACTGCACACAAAAGGCAAATCAGTGGTGAAATTTCACAAAGTTATGTCATTCGCCAGCAACCCACACACCTGCTTCCTTAAGCTTTAAAAGTAGAGGGAACAAAAGTTTTAATAACACACCTCAGACAGACTCTCTGACTGCCTCCTTCTTTCGCTTACAGAGTTGAAAGAAGAAAAATAGACCTATTGCTTAGTGAGTAAGGTTCTTACAGAGCGACTCTCTATCTGAGATTGAACAGATTTATAATCTCATTCATTGAACTATTATTTCCTCACAATGGACTCTAAACTAGCTCAAAACTGTAAGTTCTGTTCAAGTTTTTCCTCTAAAGATCAGAGAAAAAGACACAAGAATGACTTGTTGACCCAAGAATGACTACATATTTAAAAGGCATTTAAAGCACTTCTTAAACCAGAACACAAAGCGGTCAGACAAAATACCCCATGAGTCCTAATGCCCTGAGCAGCAAGTCCCCAGCTCGAATCCCAGCCACTGCATTGCTGCGTGTCACTTCCTTACTTTCACCTCCTCCATCTCCTTTCTTTCTCCACTGTCCATATCAATAAAGGCCCCACAAACTAATATTTAACAAAGACAAAGTAGCAGAATAACTTTAATCATCACAAATTAACCAAGCACCTCTCCAGACAATCATTTTCATTTGTTATGTAGAGCAATAGACAATGAATTCAAAGGACAGACTACTAATTACCGCGCAGAGAAACAGCTATGCAAATGAAAGGAAATGCCCAGGGGGGTCTGAGAGGAGGATGAGAGTAATTGTCATCGTAAGAGCCAAGAAACCAGAGGAGACAACAACCGCTGACGGAGACAAGCTGTGTGTTCAATAATGCACTCTCGCATACAGGATCCAGGCATTTATTACTGCCACTAATCAGACACAGGTGCTTTAATGCAACAGCGAGAAGCCACGAGGCAGAGCCAGGTGTGCAGCATCTGCGTGTCTATGTCTTCGAGACAATCCCTCAACTGATCACATTATTATTATTCATGTGCTCCTTTCTCCTCATGCATCAAAACCCCACTGTATCTTTTTTTTTTTTTCTTTTTTGTCCCTGGCTTGTTTCAGCCTTCCCCTAAGGGTGCCTCTGGCCTGGCCCGCCCCCTTCTGTGGAGAGCCCTGCTGAGATTACATAATGGTCTTTTTAAAATTTAAACCCCTGACACGCTTTTCTTGGCTGAACACAGTCTGGGGCTCTCTTGTCCTGCTTCAGGGGCCAGCTTTGCCCTCTCTACTGCCCCGGCCTCAACTCCTCATCTAAAAATGTCCAACTGGTAGTCGGTGGATCCCGTCCAGCTCACCACACCCTTAAATAGAGCACATATATACAGAATATACATTCCAAAGATGTGGAAACAAAGCCACACGACTCCGTTGTGCACAAAGACACGAGCACCACTGTGCAGAAAAATGGCAGTGAGTTAAAATCTGCAACAGAAGGCAGTTTGTTTGTCACAACTCTGAGGAGCACTACAAGGATGAGTCTCTACAGACAACAGTGAAAGATGGTGGAGGTTCTTTCCTGTTTGGGCTGCATTTATGTGAATGGGGATTTGAATTGGAATTAGTGGTTTCAACAATGCTGAGACATACAGGCAGATTCTCATCAGGGAGGCATCTGATGGGTCCCACATTTATTCTACAGAATGAGGCCAAATTACAGCAGTCATAAAGAACCGTCTACAACAACTAGAAGAACAAGGAGCCCTGCAGCAGGTGGTGTGTCCCCACAGAGCCCTCATCTCAAACTAATGGAGTCACTCTATAATTACATAAAGAAAACGAGACAGTTTTAACGCCAAAAACTTTGTACAAGTGTAACTGGTTGCACAGTTTTAAGGCAAAGGATGATCACACCAAATAATGATTTGATTTAGGTTTTCCTCTATTTACTTTTACGCTTTTTTCTACACATTACTGTGACTGAATATAAGTTTTATGTAGCTGTTTTACATATCATGTCTATGCAACATGTTATTTCTGCACAGGCTGCATCTGTAATAACTCACTGTGGGATTGTCTTTTATGATACATAAATGTGGCACTGCTGAAAATATTGAAAGATGACTATTTTATTTTTTCTACAGTCTAGCTGGATTTGTAGAATGAAGACAATTTTTGAATACGTGGGAAAATATTACACATATATCTCCCAAATTAAGTTTTGTGCACTTGTAAACATCAATCACACGCCTAAATTAAACTATGTACAAAATAATACAAGAAAAGAATTATTACCGACTCTGCCTTTCCCCTCAGCCTGATAAAGTCCTTTAATATTTTTCGGCACATTTTTTTGTTTTTATAGTCTGCTTGATACTGAACAATCTCATTTTAGTCTAAGTGCTTCCAATTACAGAATGCAGCTGTTTTTGAAGAAAAACCTGTGATAAATCAACTGGACTCTAAGCGTCAAGGAGAAAAAAACACAACAGTAGACACTTAGCAGCCAAAGAGCCAGATATTTCCCTCAGGAGTTGATGGAGATCAACACAAATTGTAAAAGGGAGCGAGTATTAGCGATATATTTGCTGCTTGGCGAGAAACAGAGCTCCAAGTCAGTGCTAATGTTGGTCTCTGCTGAATATGTAACTGCTGGCTAACACACTAGCCATGCCAGCGCTATAAGAGATATCAGTGTCATGTTTGTATAGTTTTTATAGGTTTGAGGTTTTTGAATGTATTAAAGTGTTCTGGTCAAATTTATGAATTTGCACATCACATAAAAGTTAATCTACATGGCATCACTAAGACAGCTTTAGTATTACTAATAGATTCAAGTTGTAAAACAAAAAGTACAAGCACATGGTGATAATATCACACTTGGTTTGCAACATAGTGCAAAATCATTCACTGGGGTGAACTGATGGCCGAGCAGATAGGATGTATACGACGTGAGTACATATGCTCAGATCAAATCTCAGTCGGGGACTATTTGCATGTCATTTCCCTGTTCTCTTTCCCAGATACTCCCAAAGTATGTGGTATTTCTGTGTAATTACAGACACATTATCTTCCTTAGAAGTCAGAATGTTGTTGCGTATTGTCTAAATGAAACAGAAAAATGTGTGAAAACAGCAGAGAAGGGAGGGAACACTGTGAATTACATTCAGTCACACCTGCAGCAGGTTCCAGTCGGAACACGATGCTGCAACAGACTCTTTCATGTTGAGCGACGGTTTTTATGTTGATGGCAATCTGGGCTGGGTGGTGCTTTCTTTTAGGAGACAGTAGCGGGATCAAAACAGATCACATCCTCTTCTATATCATCACAGAATAACCACTGGCTTAGGGTCAACTTTCTGCTAAATTACACCATTGATCATATATACCTACACTAAACAATAAAGCCCATTATAGTGTGCATAAGTAGGGCAATACAGTATAACTGCTTTGGATGTGACTTCTTAGAAATTAAGGCTAAAACTCACCAGATTTGACTTATTTTCCATGCAGTCTTTCATTTCTTCAGTTGGAAGTCAGTGAGACACACATTACATCATTAACGATGATGTTTTCCACTCTGAACGTTGCTGTTACAAAAGTGTTTCATCTCCTAAAAAGCTAATTGCACCCTAGATGGGAAGTGTCAGTAAAACAGCCTTTATTACAGAGCAGGGTCAGGAGAGGGGACATCATTTCAGCATAACACACTTCCTGTGTTTCAGAGACATGAGCCTACATCCCACACAAATACTCTTCACAATTATCTTCATTACGTGGTTTTCAATTGTCCATTGATTAGAAATGCAGATCAAAGTTCTATATAAAGGTCATATGCCCAGACGAGCATTTTGTTTTTGTTTTACTCTTTCAGTATCCCTCTATGCCAGTCTGACCCAGCACCCCGGGGTACAAAGAACAGCATTGTGGGGGTTACACAGCGGGGCAAAGCAGCTGCACTGGACAGTGGCTGACTTCACTGGCAATAGCCAACATCCCAACAAAGGCCACTGTGAAGCTCCATCCACATGAGTGAATAAATAAACCACCTCATGCATCTTTCAACCAGAAGCATCTGCAAAAGCACCTTTACAAAGAGCACCTTTATCACAACAATAAAACTACATGTTACAGTTGAGGACATATGTCTAGATCATTTTTTTAATAGGACAACACGGTGTTTCAGATTTTATTCTTGTCACGTCTTCAGCAGGGAAATGTGGATTTGGACAACAGATATTTCTGGTTGGCTGCTGTGAGCCTTCCATTTAACCTCTAGACTGTTTATGATGTGTTGACCTGCAGAAATGCAAATAAACCATTTTTAAGTGGGTTGATTTATTCAGTGCTGCAACGTCAGCCCCCAAAAGAAGTTCTGCAAAGCATCAGTTCTAACTTTCCTCCCAATGGCAGTTTGTTGAATTGGATAGCTTGAAAATACAGAGCAAAAAAAAAAAAAACATGAGGAAAGACAGACAATTTGTGCAAATGGTTATAGTGATTGCAAAGTAATATTTGTTACCACAATGTCTTAACATACCTGAAGAATAAGACTGGTGGTTTATTATAAAGTTATCCATAAATCCCATAAAATGCCTCAGTACATTTCCTAAAACTTTATGATTTTATGACAACTTATCTGAAGCTCTCAGCCCCAAGGCTATTGTTCCCTTTTTAAAAATAGGTCACAGTTATATATTTACATTTTTGAATAATTTCTTTAACCCTCCAAACCGCAAATGCCTCCAGTTGTTTTTTTTTTTTTTGTTTTTTTTTTTTTAAAGTTATTTTTTTTTTGCCTTTTTGTCAGCTTTATTAGATAGGCACAGTGAGAGAGACACAGGGAGAAGAGTCGGGGGAAGACATGCAGGAAAGGGCCGCGAGCGGGAATCGAACCCGGGCCGCTGCGTCGGGGACCAGCCCTGTACATGGGTCACCTGCTCAACGCGTTGAGCTATACGGGCGCCCTCCAGTTGGTTTTTAAGGACTGTTATCTTTTCGTTTGTTAAAAAAAAAAAGCTAACAGTTCTAACTAGTCAGGTGTTCCATTAGTAAATCAAAGTTTAAATTGCTATATTTACTAAAAATAACTTCATTCTACATATACCAATTAAAAATTTGCCTAAAGCAAAACTGTTTGCACAAACAGGATTCTGTACTAAGTCTAAAATTCTGCAGTCCTTCATGCAACTGTGAAGCCATTGGTGGCTCAGTTGTCACCAGCAGTCACATGGCAAATTTTCGGGGGTTTTTCAGCTGAACTGCTGAGCAGCTAAGAGACAAATATGGAAACAAATAAAAAATTGAGTAGTAAAATATCTGTGGTATGCAGTGTCATATTTTTTTCCAGTACTAGAAACCTGTGGGCACTTGGAAAAATGTTCCATTTTAAATCACTAATCAAAAAATCCATCTTTCCTACTTTTATTTTCTATGATTTGTGGCATTATAAATGTGTCACATGGCACAGACAACATTCCTGAGTTTCTTTCACTTCTATCCATGGTTGTGGAAGACTTTATATTGCCATGAAAAATGACAACGCTGAGTAAAAATATGACAGGAGAAAAAAACGGCTAAATCTCCAAAACACCTAAAACACTAAATCAATAGCAGCTTTGGTAGCTATTCATGGGATGTTGATTATAATGAAGAAACATGACAATTAGTGCAACAATGGGACTTGATGATGTGTTTGTTTGTGCCTCAGAGGAATGAACCATAGCCGGGTACAGCAGGATTTACTAGTTGCATCAATTCATTTGCTGGCTTTAGTGAGATATGATGAGAGAAGGGGAAGTGCAGAATATCAAAAGACTTCTCTTTTCATTTTAATGAAGCACAAAACTAAACCACGATTCCTCTGACAGCCTGTTTAACCTTCTGTACTTGGTCAAATTCTGGTCAAAACTGTTTACTTCAACCTCTCTGCAACAGTCTGAACAATTTTAACTTCAACAGAAACCCCTTAATTCGAAGAAAGCTAAGATAAGGATTGGCAATTCTTTTGTCTCTCTGGCTCACTTTGGACTATGAAAGTCAGGTCTCTGCAGAACACACTGTGGTTTTGGAGAGCTTGGGAGCAGCATGAGACAGGGGATGGAGCCTTTTCTGTCCCAGAAAGAGACACAGAAGGAGGCAGGCCCAGAGATGAGAAAAGGGGGGAGGCAGGTTGTGAAAAACAGCAGGTTTCTCCATCGCTCTGGGCGAGTCTCTAATGACTTCCAGACTTACTCTCATACAGTCTCATGTGTCTAGACTGCAGCTCCGGCTCTGTATCCGAGCTTCCCAGTCGCCCCCTCTCCCAGTTCAACCCTTCCGAAAACACACACACACAAACTGTTCCCCCACCCACCCACAGCCCTCTGTCCTCTCAGAAAACTACAGGCGTTTTCGTCTCAGAGGCCGACCAAAAAGACACTGCCGCTTTCATCCCCTCCCCAGGGGATTCGGCCTCAAAGCATCTCCACTCTAATGAAGACTTTGAAATGACGGTTGTCTTTTTTTTTAGCACTTTCTGTTTGGTTTTGTGTCATGACTGTATCCTCTGTGGTTCTGAAAGCAACAGGAAATCACATCTACACAGGAAAGACAAATTTTGCAAATCTCCTAATTGGGCATGACGGAAGTGTTTAAGGGCAGAATGACCTCTCTCACTTGCTGATAGAACATCCCATTGTTTCCTCCAGGCTGGCTGTGGTTAGCCAAATAAATCTAACAGTCCATCAATCTCAGCATGCTAGCCGACAGCTGCTTTTAAAAATGTGTTTGAAGGCATCAAACGCTGCAGTAGTGTATTAGCATAGCCTTGATACGAGAAAAAAAAACGGATTTTAAAATCTATCACTGCAGGTTTCAGAACAATTTCTTAAGCAATTTCACACTTGAAGATTGCACCTGTTGATTACGTGCAAACAGGAATTCACACATTGCCCAAAGAGCATATTCTGTACAGAGAAGACCTAACGTGTTATATAAAGCTTGGATGAATTTGCATTTTTTGTCATGAATAAAATCAAAGGTTTTGCATGACACTGCATTTGATAATGATTTTATGAAAATGCTCTTTTTTAACATGCTTCAAACACACATTCATATTCATATCAAATGAAATAAACAGAGAGAGCTTTTATTCCACAGAATTCAGACTTGCAAGGAAGAAAAACATCAGTTAAAGCAGGCACAGTGGCATTTTAGGATTATTTGCTATATGCTATGAAAAAGAAGCCTCTTAAACTCACTGGACTGGTGGTGCTTTAAATTATGACACACACATATCGATGTAAAAGGACTCCAATTATCTGCCTCTAAAGGGCTATCTGTCAGATATAGCTCATTCTGCTGTGCAAGTCAGATGCAGCGAGATCATAACAAGCGTTATTGGATACAATATACTTGATTGGTTAAACTCAGGACTTACAAACGTCGGGCTCTTCATCGGAGCCGTCTGGGCAGTCCTTCTCCCGATCGCAGCGCCAGCCCTTAGAGATGCACGTCACCCCGTCTTTACACACAAACTGCTTTGGGCTGCAGCTCCTCGGAGCTGAAAGGAGACAAAGCAAAACAAAGTGAGAATGAAAAGATTTCTGAGAAAAACCAGCTCCTTTTGTGTCAGTGATCTTTATTGCTGAGGTCTCATTAGCAAGCAGTGTCTGTTGTGTTCAGAGTCAATAGTGGCCCTCACTGGCCCTAATTAGGTTCTGGAAAGTTGCTACTTTGATGGAGTGGATAGAGAATGGACACACATGCACACACAAAAAACAAAACACACACACTCATGCGGGCCTGGAAAAGCTTTGCATATAATCTTGCTGCACCTAAATATCCAGGTCAGCGTTTCCAGGCCAATGGCAGCGATGCAGCTCGTCTGGAGGATATCAAAGAACATACTGTTCAGTGAATTGCCCCCTATCATCCATTTCCTTTTCGATCCAACCTTCCAGAGCAAGTTAAAAAAAAAAAAGTCTATTCCAGCCAAAGCCAAACGGAGAAGCAGATTCAAACTCACACCAACACATACATATACACGCAAAACCAACAAAGCCGAGTCACACAGGGGGCATTCAGGGGAAGCTCTGGAGCCAAGCGTGATGCAACAACTTACTGCTGAGCGATACCTTGCCTTACTAAACACTGGTGTCAGGACAAAAAAACTGAAAGACTGCCTATCACAATTTCAGTAAAGCTAAAACAAGCACTGAGCCTGAAAAACATGTAAGGAAAATAAAGGAAAAACATATTGATAGCAGGTCCCAAGATTCCCATGCTGAGTTGGAAAACGTAACCACTAACCTAAGCCTTGTAACCGTGTTTCATTCAGCAGGTATTCAGATGTCACTGAAATGTAAAGAAAAGCAAGAATTATTAGATACTTTGACATGTAACACTATTTAAATGGTCCCAGTGTTAAGGAGCCATTTATTTTCATGCTCTCCATCTTGTTTTGCATGCAACATTCTGAAATGTCTGACAGATTAGCTTGCTGTGATCTCTTGTGAAGCTATGTTGAATTTTCTGAGTTAATAGTGGAAAAAAAACATGTTACTTGTACAAATGGTCACTAAATTTAAAAAAGTTTATTTTTTGTCATGCTTCATTAGCAAGAGTCACACTGCTTTACACATACATATACTCATACTACATATACGAGGTGTGGCTATTAAATAACTAGACTGGGCTTATGTAACCGCAGCATGCATGCACGGCCCACATGGTGTACACGAACAAATGAGTAAGCATAAATAACTCCTAAAAGTTTCAATCTGCTCAAATTAAATTAATGTGAATTACAATGTTTGGCTTATTATTTCATCACAACGATATATAATCTTTCCAGGACTCAACTCAAGTTTATAAGTGCTTTCAAAAAACCAACTTCATACAAAAATGATGATTTCTTGTGGTTTAACACACAGCAGCCTACAGTTAGGTGGGATTTACCACAGTCTACAGCCCTGATGACCAAACACAGCAACATTTCATAAGACGCCTCTTCACAAGGTTCAAACACCCCAGTTGGTGCGTACACACCATTTCACTGCAGGTAGTCAGCAATCTATGACAGATTTGGAGATACCAGAAGGCAGAAGTTAGAAGAGTCTTTTGATTGTGGGCTTCTCTGTTTAAAATTTGTAAGATCTTCACCTTACTTTGTCAAATGCTATGAGACTTGCACTATGTAAATAAAGCTGAACTGAACTGAAATTAATAGTAATCTCCTCTTTTGGCTGGCAGTTCCACCTCAATGCTAAGCCAACATATCCCCGGACAGAGACTAAACTGACTTTAACCCAGTATCCTATTTCAAGCCGGTAACAAACTGCATAAGTAACAAAACATCACTGGCATTAGTAACTGTAAAATACATACAGTAATTATATTAACAGTATCCCAAATTGTCTCTTTTTAATACTCTGCACTTGTGTTAAAGTAGTGACTAAAACCTTACGGTGTAACATTAATTATTTCAAAGGCACATTAACTCTTGGGCAAGCAATTGAAGAACTGCCATCAAGTAAAAATAGCTTTAATTAACAGGACTGTAAAGTTACACAGTAACCAACAAAGAAAATGACACAACACTATAGATTTTTATTAACGAGGTCAAAAAGTATGTTACACAGTGGCTGTTCTGTGGTATTAATAGCTTAATACAAGAAGTAATTTATCGTAAAGTGCTGCTTTTGTGGGACACTATTGTTCCAAATTTGTTTATTCATTAAAATTCACAATACATTTTACCAGCTGACATTTAGAAGAGAGGAAGAGGCAATCCTAGAATGTAATTGGAATTTAGTCATAGATAATTCAGTGTTGTGGATATTCATCGCCGGTCCGAGACTGAATTGATGTTTTTGTATCATCTGAGCTCATGTTTCTGTCTGCGCCTCATGTAAGGCAAAAAGGGTTTCGTGAACACACTCCCTCCTCATTTCTTCCTGTCATTACAGTCATTATGTTGAATAAGAAGTGGTCTGAGGTTATTCTTCCAACATCTTTGACAACCTTGCCTCAGTGATTCAGTCCACCCACCTCAGCCCTCCAGAATAACTAATGATATACATATTTAGTGTTATTTCGTGTCTTAAGTGTTGCCTATAGATGAGTGTTAACATCTCCATTGTATAAACGAGGATTTTTCACTTGGGGTCAGAGCAGAAGGCCACGACTGGAAATGGGAATGATACCAGTGGCTTAACTTCAGGGGGAAGCTGGTGACAGAATAGGGGTGGATGATGGGATGAAGCAGGATAAACAGGATGACTGTATTTACATATAACGCTAGCCTCAAACTCCAGCAGTGAAAGGAATCTTGAAATGGGGCTCAACCTAAATACCATGAATTCAACCTGACATATTGCGGCGCACATTAACACACTCCCCTCTCATCCTCCTCTGTACACTGCTGCGATCAGTAGTGTGTGTGTGTGTGTGTGTGTGTGTGTGTGTGTGTGTGTAGAAGGGCATCTTTTTCTCTCTCAGAAGTCACAAGGTGTTGAATTATTCATGAAATGCAACCGGGCTTGTGTTAAAGCGTTTCCTCTTTGCTCCTCGTCGCTCTTCTCTGGTGTGTGCGAGCATGTTTATTTGTCTGTTTGTTTTGAGCTATCGACACCAGTCGTAGCAGGCAGCTAGTTGTGTCTGCCCGTTGCCTATCGTGTATTTAGATGCTGACTTGCTCCGCTTCGAATAAGGGCTGGGGGAGGAGTTCACGCCCACCTCAGACTCAGCCACAAGCTGCTGCTGACAGAAACATATCAGGGATGCTGGGGAAGTAGGTCAGGAGGTTAGCTAGCTGGAGGTGAAGCCACGCGGGGATAGGTAGAGGGAAGTAAAGGGAGTGCTGACAAAGGCCATGTTCAGAGCTGCCATTAAAGTCAGTCTCAGGTCAATCAATCAATTCTGCACTTCTAAAAATATGCAATGAAAAATCTTTGTGGCCTTTTTTCTCTCCCCACATGCCATTTATCATTCTAAGTGGGTGACCATGAAAAAAAAAAAGGAATATTTTTAGTTTCTTTGTTAATCATATCTACAGTCAACACAGATCAAAGAACTATAACTGATGAATGAGGAAAAAAAGAAAATATGAAATAAAAAATGTAAGAAATCAATACATATAGAGTTGCTTGCCAACTGTCTCCTTCTAAAGATATGCTGATGGATGCTGATTTTGTTTTGGGTTGGTTGAGCAGACACTGCAGAAGTAATATGCAGGTTTATTTGCATATCTGGAGAGGAAACACAACAGGATCTCTGGAGACAGATGTACAGCCATTTTAATGTTAGTTATGAGTGTAATCAAAGGGTGACACAAGGTCATAATGTATTATATCTAAGTTTAAAGAGAATCTTCAGTAACATATATCCTTGGCAAAGCAGAGAAAGAAGGTAAACAGATGGGTATGACACTGGAAATAAGCAAATTTAGACAGACTGCAGCAGAAAGAGCAAAGGCAGCAGTGGCTAGTGAACTCCAGCTCGGAGGGGGCAGGGCTCTCACAGCTGGGGACCGGCCTGAAGATCTGAGAGCAGACTGAGCTGGGCTGGGACATTGAGATGGGATGGAGGAATGTCACACATGCTATCAATGAGCTGCCTGTGTGTTTACCAAAGTGGAGGCTGCGTGAAAATGCTTTGGGTCTTCGCCATTTGGGGCCGGATCACAAAATCCACTGCCCTCTGCCCCCGCCGCCGTCTGCTAGTCCTCCAAGATGAGCTCAGTCTGGTCGGGAGGAAGAGTCCTCTCCTAAGGCAAACACAAGCCTCGCCCCCAGCCACAGCACCATTTCCTCCGACACCCACAGCTGGGCTATAAATAAGTTGGAGGCCTGCCCTCTGAGATCAACCAGGGCACTACAAAGCTCCAGCAGACACTGAGACTACGGCCTCATCACACACCACTCAACAGCGGTTGAGGGGAAGGCAAGCCTAAAGTACTGTTGACAGTGGTGCTGAAGGGCAGTTTGAGCAGTTTGGACTTTCAAAGTAAGGTATCACGCAGGAGCCCTTTCTGCACCCAGACAGCCATGATTCAAGTGTCCATGAGCGGTACATCTTGTACCAGCTCCAGGGCTGCTGATCTGAAACTTCTTCAGTGCTTTGTTCACTCAAAGCAACAAATATCATCCTGGTGGTGACACCAATGGAAAAGTCAAAAAAACACCCACAACATCGAATTTCATGTCAGTCCAGTCAAGATATTTCAGTCTGCACCAGTGTGGTGAAGTGACTGACTATCCAACACCCACATGCCTACAGCCATGACACTAGTTCAGCAAAAAACCTTGTTAAAAACTCCTCCGGGATTACATACTAATTGACTGGAATTCTTTCATCCATCCATCCATTATCTATACTTTCCTTTCCCAACTGACTTTGGTGAAGGCAGGTACAATGTGAACAGGTCACCAGTCCATCACAGGGCCACATAGAAAGACAGACAACCAAGCACAATTGGACAATTAGAATCACCAATTAACCTCAGCATGTCTTTGGGCTGTGGGAGGAAGTCAGAACACCCAGTGAGAACCTTCGCATGCCCAGGGAGAACATCCAACTCCACACAGAAAGGGTTGGGGTTAGCGAACCAGGGACCATCTAGCTGTGAGGCTCAATGTTCCACCTGACTTTTTTCAGCTCATGAAAAAAAATCTGACCACTCTAAGTTCAAGGGAAGCCTCTTGGTTGAAAAGTGAAACATCCTCAACAACCAAAAAGGGAAGTCCATATACCTTCTACTGAGGCACCCTGAGCTGGATGAGTGAGAATCTCCACAGACTCACTACATATGATTATTTGAAAGCTATCTGTTGCAAATCTTATCTCATAACCTGGGAATCTACCTGGCTCTGTGAAGTAACACAGTTGGGTTTTTCCCCTGACTTTGGTGAACTTGTGTCAGTCACGCACATACCTTGCAAATGTCACAGGACAAACACAACATAACCATTTGCACTGGCATGAAGTTAGTGCGTTTACATGGCAGCAGCTGCTTTCCTTTACTACATGCAAACAAACCAAACTTCCTCAGGCTGCAGCTGCTCTGATCGGAGGAGGTGATCCTTCCTTGCTGCAGAGGCTTCGTTACTGGTACTGATTCATCCAAAACGACTGAGTATAATAGAGCTGGCAGGCAGCAGAGAAGCACCAGGTGGGTGTGTTGGCTGAAGTAACTGCATAGTGTAGTTATTTAAAACACTTACTGGGAGTGTTGAAATGTCTAATGGGAAAAAATACGTGGTTTAGTCTACTGAAGATAGTGTGTACTGGCACAAATAAAACAGTTTCTCAAGGGAGAAGATGGGGCTGCTCTCCCAGATACATTTGGCTTGTAGACCTGATAAAGCTTCATTATGGTTTCAAATATTTAACAGGGGAGGTTTGTATAGGGGCAAGATAAACAGGCTGAATTGTATGTCATCAATCTCAACGTTGACGCCCAAGTGGCAAAAACTTGACTTGCACTTTATCTTTACAAAGAGCCACAGACTGTGAAACTGCAAAACATAGATAGTTTAACACTGACTCACAGCTAAATATCTTAACAGAACGCAACAGAACAAAACACCAGAAATGCTGCAGGGGACTGATGATAAACAATTCAGACAACGCAACACATTTCTCAGAAAATGTCAAGTGATAACTGCGCTTTTTAATATTTTCTCAAAACTCCTGGACCTCTACAGACATTGCAATGATAGAATTTTCTTTTAGAATTTAGATGACACAATACCAATTCGGGCCAGTAATGAGACATTAAACAGCCACAAGGACCAAAATGGAAATCATAGAAGTTAAGCTGAGGTGGAGAAGAAAGAGAGAAAGATGGGGGTTTATTTTGTTGACCTCTGGGATGACCTGAGGGGGCTCTGCTAAACACCGAAAATGAGGAAAGAGTGTATTGGCCATGTTTGGCTGCAGCCTGCCACCTCTTCATCCACCTCCACAGCCGAGGCATGAACGCTTCAGGATTTTGGAATGGAAGAGAGTGAGACGAAGCAAGAGGGAGGGAAAAAAGTTTTCCAATTTGTCATGTTACAAAACAGAGAGAAAGAGAGAGGCTCCAGCTGTGCCTCTTAAATAAAACTTTCTGGCAGGGTTTGGAAGAGCTGTGAGAGTCTAGTCAGCGGTGACCAACTAGTTACAGAAGAGAACACAACCTCGGACTGTAATTAAATATAGATTACTCCCAAAAATAGAGCACAAAGAATGTTCATGGGTTGAAAGCTCCTATATTATATTAGTATTTCTGATGAATACTAACACAAGTTAAAGTTTGAGGATTCTTCTGAATGTTTTTTTGTGTGTTTCTATGATTGTTTTATTTGTAAGTCTATGCAAGCATACATTATGCATGCAGTTATGACTGAGGAGAATTAACACCAGGAATGTGCCTATGCACTGACGATAGCTGCCAAGTAAAATGGGGATTCGTCATGCAAGACAACACAGTCCTGCTTGCGAATGTTTGGTTTTCACAGGTCAGATCTCAGAAAAAAAAACTCAGTCAATTTAAACAAGCTTTAGTAGCATTGTGAGGCAGAACCTATTAGTGAAGCAAAGTAATCAAATGTGAACTTAATTAAGAGCTATTTGTATGTCTGGCTGAGATTTCACCACATCTCAACTCCAGAGTGGTAATCAACCATGACTGCTATTTGTACTGGACTCGGTGTTTGGGCTCAGGGGGAGGGGGCCTCGACCTCCTTCACTTCCACATAAGGATTAAACCGAATTCAGCAGCAGCGTGGGGACGATGTAGAAAAACCACAAGGTGTGAGCTGCCATTGTCAACTTAGTCATTTTGGACAAATCCCTTTACTGTACCACCACTAAACGCATGTTGTATGCAGCAGCGGAGGGAGAAAAATTGACAATTAAGCCTACTTAGTATGCTGCCGAGGGAAACATATTAAAGAAGATTATGAGAAATTCTTTAGTGCCTTTTCATAAGACCAGTACAAATTTCAAATCTCAGTGTGACGCATGAGCTCCATGTAACAAGACTAGATTCTCTAGAAAGTTCTTTCATATCTGCTATCCACAACCTTGGCACCTAATGACAACTATATCTTTTGTAAGAATGGGTCCTTGCCATGATTTTGTAGTGATGAAACCTTGAACAAGTCATTTGACAATAACGAGCAAACCTTGATAACTGAGATTGCTTGTAGTGCTTTAAAGTTTGCTACTGTTTCAAAAAAGTCTGCATCATAATCCAGATCACTTTCTATGAAGTAATATTAAGACATTTCTGGAAATAGTTCTTGACAAGATTTAGATGAAAAGATTGATAAACAGGGGTTCTTCAAAAAGTTCTCACCTTCACCTTGAAACTAGGAACATAACTCCCATTTTGGGGTACAACTGTACAGTATAAAGCCATATATTAAGAAATGTCTGTGATCGACATAGTCATCCCAGTAAATTCACAAATTCCTCAAAAAATGCTTCATAGAAATACAGGAAGTTGCTCAGGTGCATTTACGAAACATATTTCATTCGGTGTGTGTTGGCTAATAATAGTGGAGCAAACAGCCTCCCATTCTCCTCCAAGAAGCCCACAATGCACATAATCAGAGACTGCACTGTGCCTACACACAGACATTTGAGTGTGGCAAATCTTCAACACCAAATGTGAAGCTCAACTGCCTGGAAATTGTGTACAATAATCTGAATTATATTCACATACTGATGTATTCTATGTCCTTAAAATGGTCGTCAAGTATTTATCCATAAACATCTCGGATCTGCACTGCGTGTTTGCTCAGGCTGAAGGCAGAAACAACAACTGTGCGTCCACTAAAGGTCATGTGAGGAGATTTCTGCTACAGAGTGAAGGGCCAACGCCTGCTTTAGGGATTAGTGTTACAATTAGGCTTATGTTGAGGTGAAGGTTGGGTACTTTGTGTTTAGGATTAGAAGTTTGGAAATAAATCTAAATCACAGTTGCATGAATAGTGACCTTGGTGCTGATGGTGACTGAGCACGTGGGCACATGTATTGTTTGAATGAATGAGGAGTCGGGAAAAGTTCACCAGGATGGAGCTGTGAGGACTCCTATTGTAGATGTCCAACTGAAAGCCCAGATGCATAATGCACTTTATCAGGAAGCACTGTGCAGAAGAATGAGATTCGTTTGTGTAGTTCAGAGAACAAATTCACAATAGGTGTGAGTCTGTCACACATTTGTCCTTGGGGAAAAAATGCACGTCAGTGAAAAAAAAAATCCTCTAGCAGAGGTTTTAATGGAAGTGAAAGACTGTGTTTGTGGTCTAAGATTATATTTTAGCTAAAGAGGACCAGAAACTTTAAAAAAAAAAAAAAAAAAAAGACAGTTTTTCCTGTACCTGGAACTGACACTCAACAATGTTTGCAAGGAACAAATAACAGAATTTATCTAGTGCATTCACAAAGTCAATATATTCATGGAAATTAATTTTATATCGCAGAAACAATATACGGTATGGCCTCTATCGTTTATTATGTAACCTTCAAAACAACCTGTAAACTGATAAATCAGGGTAACAACTTGATCCATGAGTCATAAATGCAAGCGATCCTTTCAGACTGACACTGAAAAGGGAGTTAAATCCATGTTTGTTGTTGGTGTGAAAGGGTCAACTCGAGTCATCCGACACGACCCTGACACTGTCTAGGTCAGCAGGAAAGCCTGAACATGGACTTCTATCACTTTAGGGTTACTTTAAGTATAAAATGGACAATGCAAGTCTACAGTTAAATACATAAAATAAAATACAATAAAAACAACATTGCATATTCCTCTAAACTGGCAGTGGTGCCAGCACTTGATCATGAGAATTGGAATCATTCTGAATGGTTTAAAAAAAGAAAGAAAAAATGAGCTGAATGAGAGTTTGGTGTCTTGCATCATGAAGTTTCCAGTTTTCATGTGAAAGTTTAAGACAACTTTCTATCTTGCACGATCACTAACAAATGTAGAACTTTTATCTGCTGAATTACCAAGACAGTTTGATCTCTTACATCGATCACTCCCACACAGACAACACTGGCTGCTGCCTGAGAACTACTGTAGACTTTAATGTACTGGGCAACACAAGCCTCCTCAGTGTGTTAGAATTCAGATTTGAAGCTGTTGTGAATACCTTCATTTTAACAACAGACCACATTGTTTGTGATGAACCAATTAGAATGATTGTATTTCGGCTCACAGTTTTGGTATTTTAGCCTGATTTAGTTCACTCGTATTGCCTTTAGCACGTTGTTATCTAAATCTAAATACCTGCTGTCTGCTACCTGCCCAGCACCAAACTACAGATAAACAAAGTTAGACAATCTAGATATTTCCCTCAGGAGTTGGTGAACAGCAAAACAGAGCTGCAAAAAAAAAAAAAAAAAAAGACAGTGAAACACAACGCCAAATAAATGCATATGTGTATGCATATTTTGAAAAAAGAAAAACGCCATTAGCATTCAATCCCTGGCTTCACCATGTGCATCATCAAACCCAATTATAAATGTTTGCAGGTGGGAAGAAGCAAACACTGCAGCTAATTTTCCATCTGACACTGGGGTGACTGTGGCTCGAGTGGTGGAACCGGTTGTCCACTAACTGCACGGCTGGTGGTTCCATCTCCGTCCTCTCCTGTCCATATGCCAAAGCATCCTTGGGCAAAATGCTGTACCTGACGTTGCTCCCGATTCCAGACGAGCATCTTGCGTGGCAGCTGCACCGTCACTGGAGTGTGACTGTGTGTGTGTGTGTGTGTGTGTGTGTGTGTGTGTGTGTGTGTGTGTGTGTGTGTGTGTGTGTGTGTAGATGAGAAACACCAAAGTGCCTTGAGCGCCGCTACGGTATAAGCACTATATAAATGCAGGCCATTTACATTTAGTCCTGTACACTACATTAGGCAAACTGTAGAGAAGTCATCATTTCTGCCCCAAAATCCTGCTCTTTTGCTTAATTGTCTGCTCTTTTCTTTCCCATTCCGACTCTCATTAGAAAGTTTTAATACAACTTTTTTCAAATGACTCCTTTTTGATCTCCACAATGTTTAAAAAAAAAAAAAAAAAAAAAAAAATCGACCCTTTCTACATCTAACACAATTCCATAATATTTAATGAATAATATTAAACTTTTGGTTACCATGCAAGAAGAATTTTGTCCAACAGAGTAAATAACTAGTGAACCTGACAGTTTCCAGCCAACACATTTGGTCTGCACTACAAATCAAAGACTTCTGGCAAAGACAGCTGAGCCTGTATTCATTAGTGAGTTTTTCTGTCTTTACCTTCACATATTAAAAGCAGTAGCGTAAATGCTTCTGGCTAATACATTGTGAACATACAGAGGTTTGTGTTTATGTCGTCCCGCAAGCAAATTTGTGCTCATATTCTTTCAGAGGGCCTCCCAAAGTTGTGCACCATCTTCAAACCTTAAATAGCTCCATCTTGATAGTGTATCTCAGTCGGTGGGTCACGAGTCTGAAGTGGGTCACTGAGCTGTTCTGACAAGTTTGCCAACACGTACCAAGAACACTGTGGCTAGATAACTTTTAAATGGCTTCAAGAGCATCACGCAATCGCGAAAAAAGTCTCTGTTGTATAAACATTTTTAATTTTCAATATTAGATGAATACATTAGATGAAGCTTCTTACTGGTTTTGTTTTTTTAAAATAATCATCCAACATTTTGCAAAATACACTCTTCTAAATATTAGATTTTCCACACCAAAACCAAAGTGTAAAAACTTAACTTTACTGTGTTCCTGGAGGCTATGTACTGACTATTCCTTAGCCAGGAGCAGTGACTTCATGGGTTCTCTTCTTAGAGGTGCTGGTTTGCAAATTTCAACACCTTCAGAGTAGTTTTGTCTAGTTTTTATGCTAAAATAAGCTGACACATTAAACATAACAATACAAAAAAGTGGAATTAAAATGGCGTCCAAAATGACATACTGTTCCTTTAAGGCCCATAATACAGCGTTTTCTTTCTCATGACATAAAAAATAAAGAAATAAGGCGAGCTGTTTCCAGTGTTATGCATGTTGCCAGAGATCTTACTGTGTGTGACCATTACAAATCAAGGACACTGATTTTGCATTATGTGAGAAGTAGATGTGAATTATATTATCTAATCTTAAGGCTTGTGCCATTTGAGAATCTATCCCTACAGCAGTATAGAATTTTATAATCACCGTTCAACCACAGTAATGATGTGAGTTTTACTTAACGTCTGAGTTGTTTTTCTTTAGGATAAGCCGCTCAGTTATGCAGTCGTGGCTGGTTTACTTTGTCATGTAACGTATTTAAGCACCACAAACTAATCTCAACTACATTTTAAGGCACATTTAAATATACTCTTCATCTGTTATTTTCATTAACTGCTGCATTTTAAAATTCAACAACAACCTAACAAATGCACTCTGTATTCCACATTGCTCTCAGTCATCAGTAAACAGTGAAGTGGTAACCTTTTGGCCCTGTGGATGTTATTGTAGTGGCAGTACCACCCCGCTAGCAGCCAAATGCTGAGGCCTCCACCAAATGTTACCCACATCCACAGGGGACAAAACAGCAGAAGCAGAATCACTGCATGCTGAGTTAATTAAGAAGGAAGGATCCTGTGCTATTTTAAATGATGACATTTAATATTTGAGGGAGGAAGTCTGCAAAAAAAAGAATGATTCAAGTTGAAATGACCAACATAATCTCAAACACGCGTCTGCATTTTTATTTTCTACGTGAAGTATTTCCCCCTGAAAGCCTCACAAAGACAACACTGTCCATTTGTGAGGGGCCACTGATCTCTTTTTGAAATCATATTAGTATTTTACAGTGAAACAATGTGAATTCTTTCATTAGGGCTTGTTTTTTCTGCCTGGGCCCCCAATTAGCAGAGAGTTCTGAACAAGTTGAGACTGTTCATAGAGGTCTCTTCTTGGAAACAAAGGGCAGTTTAGACCCAATTAAACTTGGGGTTTGCTGGTACCCCGGGGACTTTACACTGGCTACAGCACTGAGACAACGAGAGAATGGACTCAAAAATGGAAAAAAGATGTTTAAGACAATTCTGAGAAAAAAAAATTACTTGTAGCATATGTGGCTCAGAGGGCCCTAAAAATAAAGTGAATGATTAATAATTGATGATTTCTTTATTGTTTTTTTACGAAAATGTTCATTTAGTGACCAAAAAGCTTCAAAATCTTCAAAATGTGTGTGCTGCAATTAAAGGCTATTTGATAAATCTCACATTTAGTTTTGTGATTCATACATATAAGCCATGTCAACAGTATATTTCCTCAAGACGCTGCCAAGCGCAGCAGCCTCTGCATCCCAGTGGGTTGTCAAGCAAGGCTCAGGTTTGGCGATCTCCTCTGTTTTACTGCACAAAGCTGACGCATCAAATCATGTCAATACGACTCAGAGGGAGGAAGATTTCACTAAAACAATAACTGCGCATTGAGGCAGAAGCTGTTTGTTTAAAGGCAGGATTACTCAGCTGTTGCTGTAGACCAATGAGGAGGGAGAGACTGCAGGTGATTACAGGCTATCCAAGTGGATCTTCAAGGTGGTAATTTATGTGGATTTTGCTCCCTAAGAACCTCACAGCGCCGGATTGCCAAGCGAAATGAGGCAACTTCAAAGGCACAGGGAAGCGTTTATGACTTGATGATGAATCTCACAAAATGTAGCATGTGGTTTAAATCAGTCATGCTGTTAAAATCCCACTGAATTGAATGAAAAGTCAAATTTAGAACCCAGATTTGCTTCACAGCAACTAGTGCTCCTGCGGCAGCAGTCTAAACATATTCTTGCAAAAGTACAGTCACATTTTTCCATCAATCTGTCTGCTCTGACTTGTCTTTGATAACACCCTTTTCCTTTTCTTACCCTCCCAAAAAACAGGAACAAGCGAGCGGGACTGTGAGGCTTAATAGTTTCCAGAAGTTGTTCCACTTTGTGAAGGTGTGTGTTCAAAAGGTCGTAGGGGGAGCTGTTTGGAACTGCACACTATCTGCCTGCAGATCACAATATGACTATTGGCATTCAGGGGTCGTAGCTGGTACAAACCCAGACGATAAACCCGACTAAACCTCACTGATGCCTGTTGATGGCAGCAAAATCTGGGCGTACAGATGAGCAGGAAACTAACTGTGATGATGCCATGAGGTAAACATGGATTTATCTATTGCTAAATAATAGTCAGTCAGCCGCAGGAAGCGATTTAAACAAGAGATAAAAACCACAGGCACACTTCGATTGCCCAACAGGGTAATAAAAGTGTTGCAGTGTTGTTTGACTGAGAGATTGCTCTGCTGCTGTCATCACATCGCAGTGAAAAGCTGTTGAACTGACTGAAGCATATTAGATACATTACAGCTCAACATAAGCCCTGTGTCAGTGAAGCAATCAACACCAACGCTGCTGCTTGGCTTTCTGATAGACCTGTAAACATGTGGTTCAAGCAGGTATTGGAGGCCTGCGCTAGAGTTTCATCACTGAATGTCAGTGTGAATGCATGAGAGCAGCCTATATCCAGATAAGGGCAGACAGAAATGAGCGATCATTGCTGTGACATTGCAATATTCACGTTACACTGGCAGACGGGAACAAAAGACCGCTTTAATTGTCTCGCCTCGGTTTCATCCCCTCCACGTTGCTGCTTCACTCAATCTCGCAGTCATTCCTCCAGCTAGGAAACAGTGAGGCTACTCTGGTTGCACGAACACCCCAAACATAACAGAAATCATGTCATTGTCAGCATGCACACTCCTATAGGCTGTAGTTTCTGTGTAAATTCATGCTGGTTATCCTTAAATTAAAAGCTTCTACTTACCATCAATAGCCCTAGCTGGAGCGATTACTTCCAAACTGTGCAAGAATCCCAAGAAAAGCAATCCTGCTGCCAACATGTTGGCCGTGATGCGCAACATTGTAGCCTATCTTGAAAGAATATTAGTCATCAATCGCTTCTTGGTCCCTGTCAAAGCAGGAGGCTGCAGATAAGCGACGACGTGTAACCGGGCGGTGATGCTCTCCTCGCTGGAAATCCGCTTTCTTGGGTGCGCAATGAAGCTGCTGCCCACTCGTAGAGTATTTTTTGCAGACTGTCAACGCAAGAAAAAAAAAGAAAAGAAAAAGAGAGAGAGAGAGAAAGCCGAGGCTTCTCCCAGCCCGGGGTTTGCTTAGGGGGTCCTCAGATGCATGGACAGCCCTGCCACAAAGGCTAGCAGGCTGGAGTGAGCATCAAGCTAGCCCGGCTGGTAGTCGAGATGAAGGAGAAGCTGGCGCCTGTAATCATGCAGTTGTCCGTCTTTTGTTCTCCCTGGCCCGGTGAAGAAGCCACAGGGGGAAATGAAGAAGCGGATGAAATGTTGCTCTCCTCCCCGCCGCCTCTGCTGCTGCTGCTGCTGCTGGCCGCAGATTGAAGCCTGAATCCTGGAGCCCAGTCAGTCAGCGGCTGAGTGACGTCGCAACATCAGTGCTGGAGCTGCTGGGAGCTGTTTGGAGCTGTTTGGAGGTGGGCCCTCCCCCTCTACAGCACCCACAACCCCCATCCACCTCCACCACACCACTGCCATGCTACAGACCTGCACTGCTCTGGTGTCTGACTCAGTCCTACGCTGTAAATCATTTTAAAGTAGACATACAAGTTCCTCTGCTTCCCGAAAAATGTGAGTTAACTGCACGTCTGTTGATTACTTGATTCAAGATCATCTTATGAGCCGTGGAAGCGTAAACTATCTGAGTTAAATTCACTAAACTTGAGAAAACTAGTTAAGTAAACTTATATTATAAAGTTCAGCCAACTACTCCCATGTGACTAGTTGATTTTAATTAATTCAAGTGAAAAAAAAAAGAAAACCTGTGGTCCAACTTTAATTTAATTGCTTCAGTTGGTGACACAAACTTGAATTAGTTTAAGATAAATTTACTGAACTTCAGAAAACTAGGTAAATAAACTTAAAATATTAAGTTCACACAGCTACTCACATGTGACTAGTTGAATCAACTTAATTCAACTGAAAAAAGACAGTTGTTGTACCAGCTTAAATAGTTACTTCACTTGGTAACTCGCATTTGACCTAGGTTTATCCAATATGAGTTTAAAAAGTAAAATTAAAGCCACTAATTTAAGTTAGCTGGGCCTAATTAATTTGATTCCCCTCATGTGAGCTTTACAGCAGCTTAATCTGGATGAAAGTCAACTTGAAATTTCCACTTTTTTCAACTTTTTTGTTTTCTTTGTCCAAAGTCAAAATGTAAAACATGGCTTTTGTCATTAGATACACCACTCTTTTCTTTAATCTAGAATCCAGAAAAAAATGAATAAAACATAATTAGTCAGATGCATAATGCTAGAGGAATTGTAAACCTTATTTTTATGTAGAGCTAGAATATCAGTTTAATAGGGCAAAATGCAACTTTAAGCTGATAGATCCCCAAAAGTCAACCGCCATCACCAAAGCAGAAAAATATGAGATTCATTTTTAACAGTACTTTGCTTAAACTATAGCTTACATACACTTTCACAGTGTAGAAAATGGTTGCCTATTTGTTTTTTTAAAGACTCTAATTTAATAATAAAGTGTTTCCTAAACATCCACAAGTGTAGAGGCTAATTTCAATACTTACCTTCTGTCTTGGTGAGTTTTTTTTTTAAAGTGAATTATCAGAAAAAGAAAAAACACAACAAATAATGATAACATAATTTAACAAAGACATGCAGCAATTTTCCAAGATTCCCTGGGGAGTTGTAATTTTAAACAATATGTGAAAGCAGGTTTGTTTACAGGCTGGTTTTGTCTCTTGAAAACTTGTGTGAACTCTTAGCAGTTCATTCATTCAGCTCATCATTTCATCAAGTAAAAATGGCTCCAGTCATAAGAGCTCATGATGTTTTTAAGTATCTTTAAAAATAGACATTTTAGGTAAAATTAGCAAAACATATTAAAAATTATTTGTTTACATTTAGTAAACTACAAAAGATGAGTTGATATGACTGAATCTCTTGTTTTGGAGAGTTTTTGTCCCAGTTAATTAGTGTATCTGACTTTTAGATCTTTTCAAAATGCTCCCTATTTGTTGTTTTCAGTGCTTCCTAGTACTTTGCAACTTTATGATTCTGTTCTTAATTTTTTTTTTTGTAGAAACACCTTGATTTTATTCACAGAATTTGAAAAATCACATATCATAAAACATTTATATGTCGTGGAAACCCCCAAATTTATACTTAACCACTGTTGGATCTTTTCTAAAATTTTGCATAAAGTTCCTCCAAAGTTTTGCAAATGGTCATTAAGCGACTCAGCAGCTGCAATCAGTTTTTAATTAGATAGCAGAAAAGAAGTATAAATCAATCACTTACCAAATGAAAAAATCACTCCATCAAATGATAAAGACTGACTGTTCAAGTAGGAATATACCTCAGAAGGAAACACTAAATGGACATTAATTAATACAGTTAAATCTACATCTATAAATCAGGATAACTTAAGATTTAATTGCTCCCAGGGCAGAAAGTCACAAAATCCATTTGAAAATGGGGAAATGATTTCCAGGATTCAAAAGTAATTTAACATCACTTTAAAAATGAAAAGTTAAAAGTGCCCACTTTATTCAGTATGCATTTTGTTTAACCACCTGAATCCCTATTTGCAGTTTCATTTTCCACAGTAATATTGTAGGTGGATGAGATGAACTTGAATGATTTATGAGTTCTCGATGGGACGCTATGAGGAGCAGCAACGTGGATTCATTTGGCCTCTGAGCCAATCTCCTTCTGTGGCCTTCACAGCACTGGGAAGGTTGCATTTTAATGACATTTGGAGAAGCCTCATATGGCCTTGTAAACCCATTATGATGCAAATAATCTTGAAATGAGGACTCTGGAGGAGCTGATCCTTGAAATGGGACACAAAATTTTAGCAGAAAAATGTCATCCTCTGAAATCTGATGGTATGTCGCTTTTACCGTTTAGTGGCGTCCGTGGCTTTGACAGGGAACCGATGCATGCTATCAGCCTTATGCACCGATGACGTACCTTAACTCTGTGATAACAACAAGCAATTATAGGAAATAAAAGTTACAGATTAAACAAGCTTTAGCAAATAAGTTACCACAGTGGACTATATATGCATTTTGCCAGTTAACTGCTGTGGACAGATGCAACAATGATTGCTATGAAAGAAATACAACTTAGATAAAACAGGAGGTTGTCAATAGACGTGTGCTGCCTCCAAAGCAGCTGGTGTCATCGGCTTTCTTTCTAGGAGGATGGAGGCGAATATAACATGTAAGAGGATTACACAATACTTCCCAAAACAAACCCCCATCTGTGCTGACACCTTGGTCAACCTGTAGGGGTTAGAGCTGTACAACAACTATCCCTCACTGGTTCCTGCCCCCAGACACTGGAAACTGATGTTGTTGGGGTGCACAAACAATCGAGAAGTACCTCTGTCCAAAATTGAAAAGCCAGGTGGTGGGAAAAAGGTTTGTCTGACTTTTTCTTAAGTATTCCTCTGACATACTGAGGAGCTTTTCCAGTCTATCTTTTCAAGGCTGATACCACCACCGATGCTGCAGTGAACTATCAACATTCCTGGCAAGAATCTGCAGCCTCCCCAGGATACTAATGATGTTTTGGATTCACCATCACTTTACATCCATCTCATGCAATCTGCCTTTTTCCTGCAGTTCAGGTAAGTGATGAAACGCAGCACAGTACAATCACCAAAGGAGAACATGGTATGTAATAAGTTTACTCTCATATTGTTTTTGAACAGTTGGCAGAAAAGAAAAAATCTACAAATACGTCCAAAGACATATGTCATTTCACCCTGAGCAGCCGAACAGATCCAGTTGGAAAAACGTTCAGCTATTTGTTCTGAAAATATAATTTGATCATCTGCTTTATATAAATAAAGTTAGGATTTCATGAGACACTGATGGGATTATGGCTCTAAAAAGTGAACCTTGCTTTGAATAGTTTAACAGCTTCACAAAGTGCTTTTTATTTTGCAGTTAAATTATAAACCCTATTTAAGTGGGGATGGGATGCGAAGTCAAACTGTGAACCTCAGAGTGCGGGATGCAGGATCAGGAAAGACCAAGCTTTGTCTTCACACATGAACTGTTTGTTTACACTTAATGAAGAGGGATTACTGTCGGACAGATGTGGAATCGGTCTGGAAAATATGTAAACTGAAACACATATGGGAAAGGCCCTTCTAACTTTATAATGAAAACCTTGGGCAAAATGCTTGTAGGAAAAGACCAAGGACAAATACTGTTCATTTTTAAGTACTTATCACAAACAGCAGACACTTATCCTGGTGCTGATGTCATTGTTTTGGCATATTATTTAACAAATGTGTGTCATAACTGCAAACTGTCTATCTGGAGATAGACAGCTGTAAATCATCCTGGCGACAGAGAACATGTATTTATTATATGCCCATTTCTTTGTCATATGTCACCATATCTTTTTACCACATGACATGCTCTTTCAAAATATAATCGGTAACAATTTATTGAGGAGGTAATCAAATAATCTCTACATAAATGGCAAATGTTTTATTGAATTTGTCTTTGTTTTTTTTTCAAAACTTTAAAGAAATGTTGTGCAGTTACACAGAAAATGAGGTTTGTGCTGTTTCCTAAATAAAACAAAGTAAATGAAGGTCAGTAATAAAAATCATATGGTGCAATCATCAATGCTTTTATTCATTCATCATAAAACAACAAACCTTATGGAAGCTCACGTCCACTCAGCACTTTCTTTGCTCTCTCTCAACAGAACAAGAGCACTTAAAACAATCCTATCATTATCTTATAATCATTGCAGCCAACCGTCAGCCTTTAAACACTGGAATGAACTTCTGCTCTAAATAATTTGCTTGCCAAGATTCTTCTTCTTAGGAATTTGGGCTTTAGGGGGAGCAACAAGTCATTCAAGGTTCAAGTACAAGTAAAGTCACAAGCTGGTAGTGTCAAAATCATTTGTGATTTACTCTTTACATCTGGGACACATCATCAGAACAGAAAAAGAAAACTGGTGTTGGGTTTGGAGTCTTATGAAAACTAATGTTATAGTAGTGATTTCTGTTTATTCACATCTTGTATACAAATAAAATAGTCTTTAAGTTAATTCTAAACCAGGTAATCCAGGAATACATGCTCATACAGAGGCTTCCTTATCATCCATATTGTGTATATATCAGTTTAAAGCGTTAATATTGAGTGTCGTACCAACAAATGACCACTGCAACCACTTTATTGTCTGAGAAATGCTGTACAGCGCTGACACCTAGTGGGTCTACGCTGCCAGTATTACCCAAACTCAGAGAACAATAGGTCCTTTGTGTCAGAAGGAGAGAAAAAAACAGCCTCTATTTAAAATGCTACCAAAGTGACTTATGGCCTTGAGTATTCCTTTCTGTTTGACAGCCTTTTTCAGTGATGCTTCTCACAATGATAGAAATACATGATAAAAGTGAATCAGCACACAATGAGCTTGAGAATGAACAGAATCCGAGCAAAACACTTCACAGAGCTGTTTTTTGGAGAAGAGAATGTTATTGCCATTTGTCGGTATAATCTCAATCTTTTCTTGATTTCAGGGCCGTTATACTTATTGAGGAAGCTTGAAGAGAAACTGCTCTTTTGATGAAATGTCTTCATTCTGTGAAATGAGGCTGTAACAAAAAGAGGCCAACAAGTAATGTGCCACTTTAAACAAGCTCGCTCTGTGTTAATTCAATCAGGAATGTCAATTTCTCCTCCCCAATCTTCATCCTTTAATGTTTTTATATGCGTCGGGGTGCTTTGGCAAGAGTTGAGGAGCTTAATTTAGTGCTTCCAGTAACAGTTTACATAGCAACAGTCTCACAAAACCAATTCTGAACCTATCAAAAGCTGAGGTTCAGTCCAAAAATGTCCTCATACCAAATGCTTTTGCGCAATCCTGATTTAACTAAAAACAGACCTGAAATGAAAAACCCATGGAAAGACTTTCAAAGGGAATGTACGAAAGAAACATGTAGTCTTCATAAACTTCTTAGAAATCATCAACACACACACACACACACACACACGCACACACACACGCACACACGCACACACGCACGCATGCACGCACACACAAAACCACAGGCATGCACATATGCGATACACTCGCTTTCACACAGCCATTTTACATAATTCTGCAACTGGTTTGCCTCAAGATGGCACCGTTCTACCGACTTCTAGGAAATTTTAGAACAGTGAAAATGTTTGTCTAAAAGCATTACTTTAAAAAAATCTCTTAATCTGTTTTCACGTCACTCGGTGGGTCTATCTGACTTTTCAGCTGGTCACAAGGCAGCTGTGTTTTAGTGCTTCTCTCATAGTTTCTGAAGAATATCAGCCAGTACAAACACACATTCTTAGCATTTTGAGCTTTAATCAGGGTCAGATGAAAAGAGAAACATCAAAGATGGTAACAGAGAAGGGAAAACCAAATATCATTCATCTGGATGAATTAAATAGCAAGAATATGTTTTTTTTATTATAATTTTTTTTCCAGTTTATTCTGATAAACTCTACTCTTTATTAAATTCCATGCAGTTCTTATTTGTATTTCTACAGAGGTCCGTCACTCTGGTGTGTATGTTGAATTATTGTATGATTTGTTTTTCTGAGTTCTGTCCTCATTTCTTACTCATTTATTATACTTAAGCATTCTGAGGCACTGCTTCTTTTGTTTGTTTGTTTTTGTGCCCATGTTCAAACCCCCACAATAAGTTTTGAGAATACTCTAAAGGATTGCAGGATGACCTCCAAAATACTTCTGCCACACAAAGTATGTTTAATTATTGTTCACTTCTCTTATATTAAAAAAAATATTGTGAACTTGTATATTTTGTTTACCAAACCTGGTATCCACACACTGTTTCAATTAAACAAATCTGAGACAAACATCCTGCTTCAGCTGAATTGCTGAAATGCTCACTGACCCTATCTGATTATGTGAAGACATGTTACACACAGTGCCGAGCTTTTTCTGAAAACATGACTACACAGTAATTCCGCTGTTTTTCCAAGTATTTGGCTCCTCAAAGGGGAAATGTTGATCATATAAGTTGGGCTCCGCTGGTGTTTGTTAGACTCTACCAGCAGATGGAAGCAGAACACAGTCTAGTCGAGACTCAGACTCCAACGAGCATCATTTTAATTTTAAACCCACTCTTGTGCGAATTCAAAACAACAGTTTCTGTTTTCCGTTTTTTGCCCTACAAAATGTGCAAAATGATGTACAAGGAAAAGCAAATCAACAAATGTCCACATTTAATGTACTCAATACATTAATATGACACCGACAACATATTTCTATGAATTTCTCATTGCAATCCTCTGTACACCCACAATATGAAAGCTGGGGACATCAAAATATTGTTGATGTCCGTCAGTTGTGGCTATCTCAAGTGTTTCCCACTCGACTTAGATCCTTCTCCAGGGCTCATGTTTACTCCTCAGGTCAGGTTTATATGTCTGTACTGTATGTGTGAAAGAGAGACAACGAGAGAGAGATCACAGAGATCAGCTTTAATGGCTTATGGTGATATTTGACCCTGCAGCCATTAGACAGTGACTCACCACTGTATATACACATCTTTCATTATGCTGACATTTTGCACAGCATTAATGCCTCACCTCATTCATCTCTGGCCACTTTTCTTCTCCATCTGTAGCCCTTGTATATTCATCTGCAGCTCTGCCCCCTCATATTCTCGCTCTGTCTGTTAAATGACGCATGTGTTCGGCTGTAGTTTAGAAGGATTTGAAAACAGTTATTTCATAAATAATCCTTTTCGGTGTGAAGATTACCTTGGTGTTTTTGATGTTATTTCACCACTAAATCTTTGTAGTTATATTACATGAAATGAAAACACTGAAAAGAGACAATGTAATAGGTAAAGGATAGAAAAAAAGAACAATTTAACATTTCTGTTTCAAAGAAAACCTAATAAATATCCAGCCACAAGATACTAAATATTAAAGGAAGGTATCAATGAACAAAAGTGTCAATACTGTGCAGTAGCAAAACATTGCCTCTTCCTCTTCCAAGTCTATCTGATAAGACTGACACTGATTGAGTTATTCCTCTCCTTGTGAGATTGATTTCCACGTCACAGGGTGGAAAGCCATCGCTCTTAACTATCATGGAACTGCTGGTTATTAGTCTCCTGCTAAAAGACCTCTGCAGCTCTGCTGGGGAGTTTCTTTTCCAGCACAATTTTATTATTGGAGTAAGTGAAAACACCATTCATCTGGTCTGTGTCATGACTGGAGCAAGTATTTCATGCGTCATTCTTTCATCCACAAGCTAAGGCCCATGATGTGCCTCCGCCCAGTTTACTGCAGCTGTGATGGAAGCCAGGTTGAAGTCTGAAGCGGAGAAAGAGGTCAGTCCTGGTTCCCACCCTGTGTTGCTGTTGGAAATATGATCTCTGTTTACAAACCAATTAATAAACTATGGACTGATTCAAATTTTAATATGAATGTCTGGTGTATTTGGCTAAATGCATATGAAACTTTTTGATATATATATATATATATATATATGCACATATAACTGCTTGCACATATACATGAATCTCTGAGCTACATCATGATTTGGATCTACATCATCACTCATCTTCTACTCTCCTCTTCTTCATCCCTCCTTCGCTGGTGCGCTCTGCCTTCCCCTCCCTTGCTTTGTAGCCAGATGGATTACCTCATCAATCAAAGTTCCCAGAATCACGTCCTGTGTGTGCGTGCATGTGTGCGTGTCTGTGTGTGTGTCCCACCAATGCAGCACTATCTCTCTTCACCAGGAAGATAGTATTAAAGTACTAGCTGCAGCCATTTTGAAGGGGAAAAGATATTTCAAATAATTACTTTATCATTCAACTCTATTCATCCGCTCGCACACAGGAAACTGCTAATCTCACTCATGCACGAAAGCCTGTTAATGCTGTTTGACAAAACTGCATTATCAGAATGTGTGGGTGGTCTTGTTGGTGGTCGGGGGGAAACAAGGGCTTTTGATTGGAAAAATAGAAGTTAATTTCCAAAGATTAGGTATTTTCAACAAGTTCTAATTTCTGGAAGCAAGCACAGAAGACTAGAAGATAAAAGAAGAAATGTTTAAATGTATTTTTTTTTATTTAAAAATTTTCAAACAGAGCAAGTTATATCATCAAAATGCAAATAAGAGCCAGCCTTTTTTTGTTGTTGTTTTTCTGTTTTTATTGCTTACAATGCATTTAACAAGTTTTGAAAAAGTCTGACTTTTTATTTTTAGTCCACTGATGCAAGAATATCCAAATCCAAACAGTCGGTATTAGAATATAGTGATCTTGACCCCTCGTTCACATCTTCTAACCTACCAGAGAAACCTTTACAAAGTTGTACAGTCTGTGTATTTTTTTCCCTTCCTCGAAAGGAACAATTATGGAGCAGGCGATGCTGATAACACCAAAGGAATTTGAGGCATGCACAAACAGCCCTTCCCCCATCCGCTCAGCTCTCTCTCCCCCTTCCCCCTGCCCTCACCCCCTTCTCTCCTTTCCTCCCACTCCATCACCAGGCTTTTCTTTCTGCCGCTTTTACACTCAAATCTGTTGCTCAGATTACTTCCAGCTGGAATGGAAGGTAAACAGTCCACTTAGAAAATTCTTCAGAACCGATTTACGAAGAGAAACAAAAAACAAATGACATAAAATTTTAAAGAAAATACTTTTTTTTTTTGCAGAATTTGTTATGATGATGTGCTAGAAGAAGCATTAGACTTTCTATCAAGAAATAATTTCTCTTATTAATCATATTCTGGGTGACGGTTACTTTTTAGATGGTGGATGTTTTTACGGACCAGTTAAAAAGTGGTTGAACTGTAGAAACAAGCTTGTTAAAGAAAACTTACACTGATAATCTACAGATTTTAAAGACAAAAGTCTTGACAAAAGTCTTCACAGATGAAAGTCTTGAGTCTTTTCTACATAGAACAACTCAACATAGAAAACCTAAACTCTGACTGAACTCACTCAATAGGAAGAGAAAAACAACAGAACAAAGAAACTCCAATGAGCTGTGGTGCTCCAGTCTCATTCAAGTCCATTGTAACATAAAACTGAAATTATGTCTTTTTTGTTGTTTTTTTTAGAAGCAGCACACATTGATCAGCATTGGTGTAAATGTGCAAACTTGTAAGGCAAATGGCTGATTCTCAACTAATCACCCAGAGCACTGATCCAAAAAGAAGAACAAATTGAAAAAAAGAAAAACTAAAGGAATACACAAAGTTCAAAATCAGGCTTTAGATACTTTCTGATATGTTAGAAAGCCTGTTCTTTTATTCACTATGTGAAATCATCACAGTCAAATAATCAAAAATCCTGGGCTAAAATTGTACCTGAAGTTAATTTAAAGTTGTTGACATTAAACAGTAAACACGCACTAGGTTTTGGCACTAATGTGAAGTCAATGATGGACCGAACAAGGGTAAGGATTTTGGCAGTCAAGGGTCCGATCCTGCCTGTGCCAAGAGCCCTCACCTCTCAAACAGTTTTGTTTAGCTTGTAGTGGAGCCTCAGTGAAAAGGAACACAAGTTTACCTACTACTGTATATACTTCACTATATGGAAATTACAAATTAGGAATAATTGTAGATGAATAAGCACATTTTCTGTCTCACTCTGAAACACGAAGGACATTCTGTCGTATCTTTAACACGGGATTATAATGGAATTCACACACACACACACACACACACACACACACACACAACACACACACACACACACACACACACACACACAAATAAAAATATTTACATTCACCCATGAAAACAATGAAATACTTGCTCTCTGGTGCTTCTCACATTTATTTGTGTTTTGTCAATCAATCCCTCCAGCCTACATCGCCAAAATTTCCTCTTTCACACTCTCCCTCAAAAACACATTCCAACCACAGGGAATGCTTGACTGATTGTCTGATGTGTGTGAGGGTGTGTGTGTGTGTGTGTGTGTGTGTGTGTGTGTGTGTGGTCTGTTCTGCAGACGTGTTAAGTAGCTATTCTCACGTGAAGCAAGCACATACAACCATTTGTTTGACTGTGCCTCTGAACATCCTTTTATTGCTTCTTAACAGGGATGTAAATGTTGCAAAAAATATCCTTGTGCACATATGTGCTTCATTACACTGAGGGCCTAATTAAAACTGCACCTAGAGTAAACCTCAAGCTACTTTTTAGGACTTCAGTATGTCATTTTACACTTTTATTTATTGTGTATTATATGCCTGTTAACCTGAAGGAAAGTTTCTTTTGATATTATTTCTGACATTAACCACCCAGAGAAATGCAAACCAAAACCACTGATAAACAAATGGTTTATGTTTAATGATAACCACACATATTAACATAAAAAATTTTACAGCCTTTTTACGTTGAGCTACATGTGCTAGCAGATAGTTTCAAAATTAACTACTTTCTGATGTAAACCAGGTGTCCGATGTACCAAGGAGGGTTTTAGTCAGAGGTACGCAGATTTAAAATATAAAGTTCACATTGCAGGAGTGTGTGCTTTTTAAAAAACTTTCCTCCTTGTGTGCTGCCCTTTACACACAGTGGTTGAATGTTAGCATTTTTTGAATGGGGACTTTTTCTGCTTTTGGCCTCACTTCTATAGGCTCAGACACAATTTGCTGTCTTTATCCCTCTGTTAGCCATTTTGACCTTGAACCCCACACCAACAGCACCAGTGACCGAGACCCTCACTCACACATGAACTCCCTGAACCCTTCCATGCCATTCATGTCCACTTTCCTCCACACACAGGCTCCCCTTCCTCCCAAACAACAGCCCACTTTGATGGCAGAGCTGCACCCCCACTGCATTGATGCTGGTGTGTGTGTGTGTGTGTGTGTGTGTGTGTGTGTGGTGTGTGTGTGTGTGTGTGTGACACTGTTGGGTGTGTTGGTCGTTAATGCAGGCAAAGAGTGGAATTTCCTCAACATGTGCTGTTGTCCTCAAATAGCTTGTATAGGGGTGGGAGCTGCAGCTATTTTACTGTTTTTACATGAAATTACATGTAAAAAGATTGAGTTTTATACCAGCTAAGACTGGGTTTTGATAGCAACTGAAAAAACGGCCACCTTTTACCACAAAACCAGACCAGATGTAACTTTTTATGGACGGACCTTTGACCTGTTTTCCAGAACACTTGAATGTTAAAGTTCATTTTCACGTCGAGGCCGTGATAAATTTAATGAAGGAAAGTTAGAAGATGCACCGTTTGTACTTCTTTTCTTCTCTTTCCTACTACACAACATTGGGCAATCCAGTGACACCCCCACACACGCCTACATAAACGCGCGCGCACACACACACACACACACACACACACACACACACACACACACACACACACACACACACACACACACACGCACACACACACACCCTAGAGGTAATAAGTATGGATTCACAGGCTCGAACACTTGGAGTGGAGGGGGCTGGGTTACTTAGCAACTAGCCTGTTGATGTCCAAACAATGTTCATGTCGTCAAAGTGGCTGCTTGCGCCAGACTGAGGTTCTGCTGAGTGCAACAATGTCACTGGTGTGTTCCTAAACGCAAATGGACGAACAGACACAGACCAACACAATGTGCTCATGGTTCAGACTTACAGAAATACAGGTCATACTACTCTGTTTGTCACTTTATTGTCCAGATAGAGGGCACAAAGCATGGGAAGTCTGTGGAGAAAGGAAAGACTTCTGCTCACTTCACTGGGCAGGAACATGCAAATTCTGCTAATTCTGCAAACCCTTAAGACGTTTAATATAATGTATCAGAGACAACGTGTAAACAATATTTTCAACTTACCATAAAATTTGTTTAACATGTTTTACACTCTGAATTCCTCTCCTCTATAAAGTGTTTATTTGCATCAGGTTTAAGCAAATTACAAACAAACTCCACAGAAGCTTTGGAGGCTGGTAAGGTTGCACAGCTCAGCTCACTCATTTGAATACCAGACGCACAGGTCTGAGGAGACGTCACTTCTGCCCACCAGTTGTAGAAATATCACAGTGCATTTTGTGACTGTGTTTATCTATGTAACAGATGCACTGCTCTTTAAAAAAGTCATGTTTGGTGTCACTTCTGTGCTTGTGGCAAGATTGCAGCTTTGGTGTGCAGGCTGGGAAAATAGGATTCAATCTTTACAGTCCCAGACATCAAGAAATTTTACTCTCAGATGCACGTCACTTTGGACAAAAGTGTCTGCTAAATGAAATTGTAGAAAAATGTAATTATCACACCAAACTCTCCATGACACACAAATGGAGCTTATGACTTGCAAGCTTTATAACTGCTACAGTTTGAGGTTAAACGCAACAGAAGTGTTTGTTGTATCATTAATACCCTTTGCTTTGTAGTATAACCAGCGCCAATTACTTTGAATGCCACTGCATTTTAGGAATCAGGTTTCAGTTGCCATCTGTGTTGGGATGCATCCTCCAGCCAATTGCTGGCAACAGGAGAAAGTGAAAAGGCTTTTAAATATAGCAATGGTAGATAAGAAGCCAGAGTGACTGACTAGGCGGCCATGGATAAGATGTGAAAGGTAACTTCAGGACATGGCTCATTCACACTCTGATGGCAAATGTTTAGGTTTAGTGCCTCGTATGTGCATCTGCTGTTTAACAGCCGTCGTCTGTGACCTTCAGAGGAAACTACAGGACACCAGATGTATTTGACCCGCTACACTGTGAACAGTCCACATCAGTGAATCATGCACATGTTTATCTCAGGCCATTTACAAGCGAGTATCCTGCAATGAACCGTGTTCAGCTGCTGGTCCCGGCTGACTACAGCCTAAAGAGTTTCTGTTTGTCAGATGTCTTATGTTAAGATACTTTACATCACTGTTGTGACTGACTTTGATCATTTCTCCAGTGCATTAGACGTGGAAAAATCTCTGAGAAAAAGGTCTAGACACCAAATCCAAGCCTCAGTATTATTTGATTTAAAAGCCCAAAGCAGTATTTGTACTGGTGTATTTGGTATGCAACTATCTGAAAATATGACTTCTAGATAATTTATGAGTTCCAGTTCAAATTACTTTTTTTCTAACAGGAGAAGATTGAAAATATAGACTGTTTCATACCATTTGGTCATGACAAAGCTGGTTATGATGGCACAAATAAGAATCGGACCACAATGCTTTCCCCACACATCACAAAAACTCTAAATAGGTAGACCCTGACTTGTATACAACACACGCAGCTGGATTCCATTTTGAAACTTCCTTGGCCCCTGAAATTATTTTCAGTTTAAAGGTTCAGATGAGCTAATGATTGCAATGGAAGTAGTAAAGAAAACCTCAGTAATGACATGTTACCCCTGATTCTGCGTTCAGGCGTTTAAAAAGTTCAGATCCAGGACACATGCTTTGATATTCTTAGCAGAAAAACCTGGCAAATACTTTTCTTGTAGCAGTAAATGCTTAATAACTGCACTACACTGACAGGCAGATTACATACATTTACATATTTTTCCCATTAAAGAAGACCTGTATAAAGTAGAGGCATGTTAAATCCTGCAAAGATCCTCAAACCTCGAGCTGCCCTGGAGAACCTGCGATATAATCATCAGCAGTGTGGAGTTAACAGGAACAGCTCTTTGCCTCTTGGGCAAAATAAGATTCAATTAAAAGGGAATTTTAGGTATTCAGTCTTAGAATGCTCATAATTCCTATTTTCATGGCAAAGATAAAACTGGTGCTGTGATGGGAACATATTAATAGAAAGCAGAGAATTGCAACTGTAAGACAATGTCGGATGCCATCTTTGTATCTGTATCAGTTTAAAGAAAAGCCTGACTAATGTGAACTGCCTGGACTGCTATATTCAATATTTATTAAGGAAATTAAACTCACTCAGAATTCCATACTAGAACTTATTGTACCTTTATATGGATGGAAGTGTTTGTATTACAAATTTATTTAGGCCCTAGCAAAGGTTAAAGAGTACTTTGCAATCAATACAAACAAACATAGAAAGAAGGTTACACAAGCAAAGAGGAGGACAGCGGCAAAAACAAAGCATGTGCATACACTCCATCTGGGTTAAAAGGTGGTGGGGTTGTTATTCATCTATTACGCACTTATGGCAGATAGGGAGAGTAAATGCCGTCATCAGCTCAATTGGATGACATTTTTTGTCACTGCAGGACTGCAATGATTCAATAACATTGGTAAGAAAACCCAAATATGCACTTAGAGCATTTTAACAGTCTGTAGCTTGGATTTCTTTGCTGTAACATTGTCATGAAAAAAGTTGTATACAGTTCTGGCTCTATGGAAAATTGGTTTTAAAAAATGATATTTTGGTTACATATACACTGCTTAACAAATTTATTAGACCACCTGTCATAAAAACGAGGAAACACAAATATTTTAGAAATCTGTCAAAAACTTGTCTCAAACTAAAAATTGCATCGTCACTAAACCTTTAAAGTATAAGGAAACGGGCTTCCATATGTCTGTACGTAAACAGGATAAAATACAATTTCTTTAAATATGTTAATGGAAAGCTTGGTGGAACTAAATTATGACAAGCTAACATAGCCATGTTTTAACTTATCTACTTCTAATAATATTACCACACCAATAAAAGCTCTCACCAGCTATTTCCCTGTTTGATTTTTTCCTCTGAGTCTTGAATGCTAAATATTTTTCAATACTTAACCATTGCTGTATTTTTATTGTTTAGTTATTTGAATGCATTAAAATGTTTGCGTTATTTATCTTTAATTTCCGTTTTGTCTATCAAACTATATGGTTTAGCATTTTGCTTGTAGCGTCTGTCAAAAGGTGTTCTCAGAACATTTTGTGTTTCAGATGGAGTCATCAGTTTTCTGTTTGATTATTGTTTATCTTTTCTTCGTATCACGTTGGGAGTTGAGGCATGGGAAAGATTCCAATTGTTCCAGAATGCAATTTTTCAGAGAATATCACATTGGAACAATACTCACCATATCGTTTTTACATTTACAGTTAACATACACTGCCATCCGACTGCTTAATGTGCAGGAATAAAAGCTAACCCTGGTCTACTTCATGTACAGGAAACAGTTGTGCAATGTATTGGTGCAAATATGCTTTTTTGTGCAAGTTTCATGTACATGTTTCTTATGTTTTTATAGATATTTTTTAATTTGTAAAAGAGATATATACAGAAAAATAGAGTGGAGATTTTAGATAGTGTTTTTTTGCACACTGATATAAGCAAGTAATTTTGCACACTGTATATTTGTTTCGTATATTACAGATTTTTCTATAATGTAGAAAGAAATATCCAGTATATTCCCTATACTGGATACATAGCACATTACACATTACAAATATTTTGATTACCTTGCTCAAAGCATTCAGTATGTTTTAATACCTCTGTGAATAGTTTTGAGCCAGTTTTGTGTTAGCCGCTGTAACAGAGTAGTTGTGTTCCCACAACATGGGCAAATATTATCTACAAGTTGTGCTAAGGTTTTAAAGAAATCAAATTAATTAATTAATCTAATTTTAACCACTTTATTAAAGACCCTACTCTCTAAGGAACTTGGGAGATGTTCAAGGAACTGTGCATATTTGGGAAGTTCCTGGAGGAACCTTCAACAACTCAACATTCAGACAAAGGCTGCTAGAGGAACATCTAAAAACTTTGTTATGTTTAAGCTGCATTTCCACTTTGTTTTATTTAGCTTAATTTTAAAACTGTAGCTTTATTGTAATTGCATGCACTGAAATAATTCAACATGTGCATAATATAATCAACCTGGCTAACTTTATGATAAAGGAATAACAAGGCTGACAGCAAAATAATAATAATGCTTGATTTTAGTCCAATCTAAAACAAGTGGCTTTTTTTTACTTTTACTTTTTTTAGTTTTTATGACAAAGAATTATAAAAGATATATTTTTAGGTTATAGTTTTCTCAGCAACAGTGTTGGACATAATACCAAAAGCAAGCCTAAATGTGTGTGTGTGTGTGTGTGCGTGTGCGTGTGCGTGTGTGTGCGTGTGTATGTGTGAGACACCGTTTTGAAATCATAAGGTTCTTCCACAGTGGGAATGGTGAGGGGCAGTCAATGTAATGTGCAATATTTGAAAACGCAAGGGTGATAATCGTGTGTAATATTTCATATCTCAATATCATTGCCAGTATTAGTTATTTAGATTCCTCAGCAACAGACCCCAGAATGTTAGGATCAGAGACCACATCTCCTCCACGCTCATCCTGAACACAGGTACTCCTCAGGGGTGTGTCCTCAGCCCCCTCCTCTACTCCCTATTCACACACGACTGCTCTCCTGTTGACTCCAGCAACACCATCGTCAAGTTTGCTGATGACACCACCATCATAGGACTGAATAGAGACAACGATGAATCAGCCTATAGGGAGGAGGTCCAGCATCTGCGACGATGGTGTCACCACAACAACCTGAGCCTCAACACTGGAAAGACCAAGGAGATGGTCTTGGACGTTACAGGACACTTAGAGTCAAAACCAACAGACTCAAAAGCAGCTTTTATCCCCAAGCTGTCAAATGTCTGCTCCCTCCCCCCTGAACAACAATACCACATACCTGCAAGTGCAATATTTATGAGTCAGTGTAATTTATACCATGTGCAATTTTGCTCTCTTATGTTATATATATTTTTGTAAGGTGTGTTATATAGACTATTTTTGATGTTGCTATTTGGAGAGCATTAAACCAATTTTCATTGTTCTCTGTAACAGTGACAATAAAGATCTATTCTATTCTGTTCTATTATTATTTCTTTATTTTATACATCTACAATGTTGCAAGAGTATGTGTTAAAGTTAATGAGGGACAGGGGCCCTTTAAAGTGTCTGTCCAATTAAAATAAAAGGTGCAGAAATGCTGCAGCTTCCAGGTCAGCTGTTATCTCATCTCAACCCCAGAAGGTTCCTTGATGCTCTTTTGCTTCTAAAACCCCTTTCACACATGCACTTTTTTCCGTTAATCTGATGCTACTAAACTTAACTGCATGTGTGAATGCGCATCCTGGACACTTATGCGTAGAAGTCGGACCTAGTAATATTTCTGTACAACTTTCAACACGACACAAGTGTGAACTGATCCGCCACATTAACGTACAGACACACACAAGCAGCTGCACTTTAGGGTGCGTGAAGTGATTTGAAGTAAGAGCTTTTCCACATTTCAGCGTCAAAATTCACCCGAAAACATCAGAGATGCTTCATACACAGTATGTCTGCTAAAATCACAGCAAACCTTTTTCATGCACTTTGCTGTACAATTTCAAATCTATCAGGCAACGAAATTAAATTTCCATAATAATAATAATACCTTAATGCAGTAAAAATAGACACAAGCAGCTTAAATAATAATGATACTCACCAAAAGTTAATGTAATCCAAATGTTTTTCCCTGCAAGATGATCAGAGCAGCTGAAGGTTGTTTCTTACAGCTGTCTAAAACTACTGCTGGTTTAACACCAGCAGCATCAGACAGGATCCAGAGAGAGAGAGAGTTGTGCACATTTGCAGTGCAGGTAAATAGATAAATTCGTATAACTGTAAATGATCACAATAAGCGTATTATTCCGTACTTACCGTGGTGCCCTCTAGTGATATGTGTAAACGCAGCCATGAGGAACATTAACAGAAACATGATTTATATGTGACGGGACTTAATGACAAAATGGCATCACTTTAATGGCACAGGATCCATCACTTTAATGCTTTCCATTTATTGTCTATGTGAGATGCCCCATGGTGACTTCTGGTAGTGTTGTGTTGCCTGTTGGCTGCCTGCACCTCATTTACATAAAGTTGAATTCTCTGCTGTTTTACACAAAATAGGTGCGTTGAGTGGAGGCCGGACGCTTCACGAAACTTTTGAACTTTGGGGTGTTTGACATAGACAATGAATGGAAAGCCTTAATGTGATGGATCCTGTGAACACGTACCATCACATTGGGCATTTTGTAACATGCAAGGCAGAGTGCTGTTTCCCAACACTGCATCCCTTGATAGGTAGGTCACTAGCCGGCTGCTGTGTGGTGAGATGACAGGCATCTACCTTCACTGGAAACCAGTCCTGTAGAGGTGCCAGACCAACATGTCGGCTCGGTCACAAACTTCCTGGTTTGTTCCAAAAACAGTTCAGCAAAAACTATTTCTGAAAACACTTGAGGTGAGAAATAACCTATGCAGCTGCTGAATCGGCGCTCGTTGAGTAGTTCAGAGGCTTTACGAAGGTTTCACAAGGCTTCGGCCTCTGCTCAATGCGCCTCATTTACAAAAACTCAGCTTTATGCAAAAGACGTGCAAGCAACAAGTGGGCAACAAGGTGGCAACACAACGCCCCATCACTCGAAAAGCAATGTTATCAAAATGCAATGAGTGCAATGCACATATTCAATGAATGGAAATGGAATGGAAAGTGTTAAAGTGATGGATCCTGGATTGAATAATCCAGCAATGTTCTGAATGTAGTGTAGCGTCCGACTGGACGGAAGAAGGAGGCAGGAGACGTTGTCAACGTTCCGACGCTTTAATAGCCCACCGAACACAGAACACGGTTACTGTCGGCCGTAACCACGCCAAAACAAAAAGAACAAAAAAAACCGACAACCACAGGCTAGGCTCGTTCCTAATCTCAGCTTCATGCGCGCTCACGAACACACGCTCCCAGGCACACGCTCGCTTACCTCGGTCACACGCTCGCTCCGCCCTCCACCTGTCACATTCACATCCATGCACACACACACACAGTAACAGCCTACTGAACATCCTGCCTAACAGTGATGAAACATAACTGCAGGGTTGCTACACTGCCCCCCCCTCACCGAGCCCCTCGCCCCGAGGGGTCACATAAAAAGTCCCTGAGGTGGCCCGGAGGCCTTCTCTGTCTCTGCCGTCGCCTTGACGTGAACACCAGCGGGGGCGTTTGCGGAACAGTCTGTTGCTGAGCAGGGGGTGGGGGTGGGAAAGGGGGTGAACGTGGGGGGCTGGCAGGGGAAACAGTCCATGAGTCTGGGGGCGTGGCTGCCCTGTTTCTCCGGGGTGGTGTTCGGTGTTCACGGCGCTGATGTGGGCGGGCGTTGCCCCTGTATGGGGCCAACCTGTCTCTGTGGAGGACCACACGTCTCGCTCTGGGGGGCAGCTGGACCCTGTACACCACCTCACCCAGCTTTTCCACTACCTCACAAGGCCCCACCCAGTGACAGTCCAGTTTTGGGCACCGTCCTTTCTTTCTTTTGGGGCTATACACCCACACCAGATCCCCAGCCTTGAAGTCCCTGCCCTTAGCTCTCGTGTCGTAGTTGCGTTTCTGTCTCACCCCCGCTTTCTGTAGCTGGTTGCGGGCAAAAGCGTGAGCTGACTCCATCCTGTCCTGGAGCCTGCGAGCATATTCCGGCCCTGGTGGTACCGCTGGGGCATCTGGGGGTTTGCCAAAGGCCATTTCTGCAGGCGTCCGCAGTTCTCGTCCCAGCATGAGAAGGGCAGGTGTACACGAGGTGGAATCCTGTACAGCTGACCGGTAGGCCATCAGGACGAGGGGGAGGTGCACGTCCCAGTCACGCTGATGTTCTGCAGTGAGGATGGCGAGTTGCTTTCCCAGGGTTCTGTTGAACCGCTCAACGAGACCATCGCTCTGGGGGTGTAAAGGTGTGGTTCGGGTCTTTCGCATACCCAGCCGCTCACACATCGCTGCAAACACCCCCGACTCAAAGTTCCTCCCCTGGTCGCTATGGATGGTCTCGGCGGCCCCAAACCTGGCAAACATGCCTTCCACCAGAGCATCTGCAACAGTTTCTGCTTCCTGGTCAGGTATGGCGTATGCCTCCGGCCATTTTGTGAAATAGTCCATAGCAGCGAGGACATAACGGTTCTTTTTGTCAGTGAGGGGAAACGGGCCCATTATGTCCACTGCCACTCTTTCCATCGGGGCCCCCACTGCTGTCTGTTGCAGCTGGGCGCGGGATTGATCCAGGGGACCCTTGTGCGCAGCACAAAGATCACAGCGCCGGCAAAAGTCCTCCACGTCTCTCCTGAGCTGGCCCCAGTAGAAACTCTGCCGGAGACGCCGCAGGGTTTTCGAGACCCCAAAATGACCTGCTCCAGCGGTCCCATGAGAGGTTTTTAACACTGCTTCCCTCAGTGCTCTGGGAACCACCACTTGCCACCTCTCCTCCCCTGTAGCTGGTTCTTTCCAGGCTCTCTGGAGCACTCCATCCTTCACCCGCAGCGCCTCAAAGTTTGCACACAGTCCTTTAGTGGCAGGAGAGTACCTGGTAACTTCCTCCCACTGGGGCTTCTGTCCTGACTCCACCCACTGCAGCACCGGTTGCAGGTCAGAGTCCTGTTCCTGCTGCGCCCTCCATTCAGGTGTGTCAACAACCTGTGTTTCTCTACAGGTCGGCTCCTCCCCATCACGCCTGAGGCCTCGCTGCTCCTCCACCTGGAGCTCCTCCTCCCGGGCCTCCCGCCGTTCACAATACCGGCAGCCGTCAGTGGCGCAGGGGCGGCGGGACATGGCGTCGGCATTAGCATGGCGAGTTCCAGCTCTGTACTCCACAGTGAAGGTGTACGGTGCTAGTTCTTCTAGCCAGCGTGCAATCTGTCCTTCCGGCTCTTTGAAGGACATCAACCACTGGAGAGCTGAGTGGTCTGTCCTGACAGTGAATGGTAAGCCACAGAGGTAGTATCTGAAGTGACTCACTGCTCTCACAATCGCCAACAGCTCCCTGCGTGTCACACAGTAGCGTCGTTCAGCTTTATTGAAGGTTTTGCTGAAGTATGACACCACTTTCTCCCCCTCCGGTCCCTTCTGGCTCAGCACCGCTCCCATTCCCACGTCGCTGGCGTCGGTGTCCAGAATGAACGGCAAATCGGAGACTGGGGGGGTGAGAACAGGGGACTCCGTCAAGGCCTTCTTCAAAGAGCTGAAGGCCTGCTCACACTCTGCTGTCCAAACGAAATCAGTGTCCTTCTGTTGCAGGCGAAAGAGGGGTGCAGCTATACAAGAGAAGCCACGCACAAACCGCCTATAGTAGGACGCCAGCCCAATGAAGCTCTTGAGCTCTCGCAGGTTGGTGGGGGCTGGCCAGTCTTTCACTACACACACTTTTTCCTCCAGCGTGCTGATGCCCTCTCCTCCAATCCTGTGCCCCAGAAACTCCAACTCCCTCTTCATGAAGCAGCACTTGTCAGGGTGAAGCTTCAGTCCTGCCGCTGCTATCCTCTGCAGAACCCGCCGCAAAGCTTCCAACGCCACTCTGAAGGCACTACCATGGACCAAGATGTCATCCAGGTAGACCAGACACTCCTGTCTGGGGATGTCAGCCAACACCTTTTCCATCAGCCGTTCAAATGTGGCGGGAGCGTTGCACAGGCCAAAACAGAGGACCCGAAACTGCCACAATCCTCTTCCAGTGCAAAAAGCAGTCTTTGGCCTGGCTGAGGGGCTGAGGGGTACCTGCCAGTATCCACTGCGCAGGTCCAGTGAAGAAAACCAGGACGAGCCAGACACCAAGTCCAGCGACTCGTCAATGCGGGGTAGTGGATATGAGTCTTTGGTGGTCACACTGTTCAGTGGCCTGTAGTCGACACAAAACCGCATCTTCGGACTCTTCTTCTTGTTGACCATCACAACCCCCGAGGCCCAGGGGCTGTCAGATGGCTCAATGATGCCAGCCTTCAGCATCTCCTCGATCGCGTCGTCAGCTGCTGCTTGGTGAGCCATGGGGAGACGCCGAGGGCGTGTCTTGATGGGTTGTGCATCACCGGTGTTAATTTCGTGCTGCACCAGGTGTGTCAGGCCCACTTCCTCCTCTGTCAGTGCAAAAATGTCCTTAAACTCAAACAGCACCTGCCACAGCTCCTCTTGCTGTTCAGGTTCCAAGTTGTCACAGCTGCGCTTCCATATCTCTCTCACTGCAGCCAGTCTGTCTGTGGTGGAGGGCTGCACAACGGCTGCAGTAGGGAAGGAGGGGGGCGCAGGAGTGGAAGGAGAAGCTTGGGGTGTGGGGTCTGGCCCATAGTGGATCTCGGCTGCTCTTGCAGCTCCCAGTTGTAGTCTCAGAGTCTGTGTGGGGTGTACAAGTTTCACTGTTGGGCCCTCTGGGAAAGCCAGCGTATTCCACCCCAAGTCTAGCACACAGCGGGCGGCCCTCAGGAAATCAAGTCCTATAATGCAGGGGTCTTGGACTGCTGCAACCCACACCTTAAAGTCCATTACAAGCCCTCCAACCTGCATAGCCACCGTTCCTCTTCCCAGCATAGGGGTGAGTTCGCCCGTCACTGTCCGCAGTTTCACCTTCGTAGGTTCCAGCAGTGTCCCCGCTGGGATCACATCTGGTCTCATCAGTGTCACAGTGGAACCCGTATCAACTAGGGCTACGCACTGGGTCTGTGGCAGGGTAACGGGGACATGGCAAAAGTCGCCCGAATGTGTCCAGCCCACCACTCTCGCAGACTCGGTGGTGTCATCTGCTTCTGGGGGGAGTGGAGCAAGGCTCCCCCGTCTGTGCCGCTGTGCTCCGGCAGCTGGATACGGAGTGGGGTGGGGCACAGGGACAAGGGTCTGCGTCGCCCCCTCTATGCAGACCCCTTGCCGTTTCCCTGGGCACCAGCCTGTTTAGGGCACTGTACGCTGATGTGGCCAGCCTGACCACAAACCCAGCACACTGGAGGACTGCGACGAGGACGGGTGTTGTTGCGTGGTGGTTGCAGCGACGCAGCCCGGACTAGTTCGGTCAACTCAGCAGCCCAAGCCGGCTTCTCTAGGCCGGGATCTACCTCAACTGCAGTTCTCACAGCGGGTCTGCCGTCGATGTTGTCGCCCTCTGCAGGACCTCCAATAATCTCCCTCTCCAGCGCAAGCTCCAGTGCCTCCTGCAGGGTGCGGGGATGCGCCAGTTGTGTCTGAATGCGCAGCTCTCTGGGTGTTATGGCACGGATGAACTGGTCCCGGGCCAGCTCACTCTGCACATCGGTGGGCATGTGGGCATACGCTTTCCTTGTCAGGGTCTCTATGTCGTTAGCCAGTAAACGAAGTGGCTCACCTGGCTGTCTCTGTCGGTTAGACAGCTCTGAGCGCAGGACCCCAGGCTGATTACACTGTCCAAAACGGCGTTGAAGAGCCCCAACCAAAGCCCCATAGTCACCTCTGTCACCTGGGCTAAGCAGCAGCAGGCATGAGAGCGCATCCTCTGTGAGGCAAAGGGCTAACTGGAGTGCTTTGTCTGTCTCTGACCAGCCCGCAGCACGTGCTAACAGTTCAAATTGTGCATGGAAGGCATCCCAGTCTGCCTTACCAGTGTATTTCGGCGTCTTCACTTGGAGCTGGCAACCACGGGCGCCGCCATCTTTGTTCACGTTCGGCGTAGCGTCACAAGCGGGCGATGCTCCCACACCACTGCACTTCTCCCTGCTGGACGGGCCGAACCCAGCGTCAGCAGCCAGCTCCCTAGCCGCATGTCTCAGGCGGGCCATGTGCTCCGCCGAGTGTCCAAATTCAGTGTCACTCCGCCACATACCGTCATAAGCATTGTCCAACATCTCCTCTTTGAATTTCGGCCGAGCGTCGGTCTTTTCTCGCCGCGAAGCCATTCCGTCTGCAGGCGGGCTAGCGGCGGCCAGCGGCGCGGAAGCCTCGTTGTTTTACTTCTGACACCAGTGTAGCGTCCGACTGGACGGAAGAAGGAGGCAGGAGACGTTGTCAACGTTCCGACGCTTTAATAGCCCACCGAACACAGAACACGGTTACTGTCGGCCGTAACCACGCCAAAACAAAAAGAACAAAAAAAACCGACAACCACAGGCTAGGCTCGTTCCTAATCTCAGCTTCATGCGCGCTCACGAACACACGCTCCCAGGCACACGCTCGCTTACCTCGGTCACACGCTCGCTCCGCCCTCCACCTGTCACATTCACATCCATGCACACACACACACAGTAACAGCCTACTGAACATCCTGCCTAACAGTGATGAAACATAACTGCAGGGTTGCTACAGTAGATAGACTGTGTTGTTATATTTGAATGCCATTAAAACTGAACATCCATCCATCCATCCATCCATCAATACACCGCTCAATCCTCATTAGGGTCGTGGGGAGTGCTGGAGTCTATCCCAGCTGACTTGGGGCGAAGGCAGGGGACACCCTGGACAGGTCGCCAGTCTGCAGGGCCCCATATACAGATGAACAATCACACTCGCACTCACACCTACAGGAAATTTAGGATAATCAGTTAACCTCAGCATATTTTTGGACTGTGGGAGGAAGCCGGAGTACCCGGAGAAATGATGACTACAGGATGAGGATATAGTGACTGTAATAAAAAAAGAGATCAGAAAGTGGATTAGGGACGTCGAGCTAAACGCATGCTGCACCACTACTTGATTTTGCATGTGGTTTGAACTAACAAAACACATTTCTGAGGAGCTTCTTGTCTAGTTATTTCAACTCCAATCCCTCGGTGAGTGTAACAACACTGGGTGGTGAATGAATTGGACCTAGTCCCTTCTTGGTGTGGAGTCTTGTGAGGGCAGGACGGGGCCCCGGCAGCGGGGGCCCCGTCCTGCCGCAGCAGCAGCACCACTCTCCGTCGAGCAGCGGGACTCCAGGCTCTCACTTCCCCAGCTGCTGACGTCAGCTGGCAGCCTGGGCTGTGCTCGCCGCTCCGGACATAGCGCCGAGGAAAATGCTGCTCTCCGTACCGCCAAGGGCAGGAATCAACCCCTACAACGGCTATAACAGCAGAAACAGCAAAAAGGTAAACGCTTTCGGGATTTTCCCACAATTTTCGCCTTGTTCGCCCTGCAGGGCAACACGCCCGCTGTCTGTCGCGACAAAAAAAAAAAAAAAAAAAAGAAAAAACCCAGGAGCTTGTGACAGTGAGCTGCAGTGTCCTTGAAAAGCTAAATGTAGTGAATTTAACTTCAGACTTGCTGGAGTGGATCCACAGCTAGCAGAGCCGCGCCGCTCCGGGGGACGTCTAGGTGGGGAAATTAGCCTCCGCTCGGTCCTGTCATGCCTGGACGCCTGGTGTTTTATCTCGGGAGTGTTTGTGTGTGTGTCCGTGTGTGTGTGCGGGTTTACTACAGTGAGGGATGTCGACATGGCTCTGCTCACTCATTTGAAAAAGTCAATGGTGGAGAGCAACTTTTATGGGGAACTGTGCCGTGCTGGGATAAGCGCGTCCGTGCCTGGATGTGTTTGTGTTAGTGGGGGTAGGGAGGCTGGTTACAAAATGAATTCTGCCTCTTCCTCCGTCAGCTCCGGACTCTCACATATCTGCTGTTAAATCAGGTCTTCATTGTCTCCGCTGCCGCGTAAGTTCGCAAAGTTTTCTCTTTTTTTTCCTCCTCGTTTCCCATCTGAAAGCGGAATATGCCCCACCCCTCGAAAAATCCCACCAGACCATGATGACTACATTCCCAGAATTATGAATCGCGCTTTTCGTGGCTACATTCACTGTTGACATTGTCACTTTTGTAGCCTACTCTTCTCACAGCGTGTTTAGTCTTCCAAAACCCACCCTAACTCTATAATGACCCAGTGATATTCGACAAATTGTTGGTAGAACTAATTATGCAGCTTTTTTTGGGGGGTGAAAACTAAGTTTTGTGTTTGGTCATACAGAACTTGAACGCACCATGCGTCTTTTCTTTCTGGACCACATGACATTAGCTCTACTATTATGCTAAATATTGAGGTTTTACATTCACTTTTATTCACAGTATTTCTTCACTTCCTTCTGCCGATTCTGCTTTCCTCTGACTGTGTTTGCTGCTAGCTCCTGAATGGCATTTTGAAAATGTATATTGTCAAATTGTCTTTTCTGTGATCTCGGGCACCGCCTGACTGCTCAGCCTCCCAGATCTGATGTCAAACACTCAGGAAAACAGTTAAATTGTTTGTTTTGCACACACTTATTCTCACAAACACACCATTCGCAATTTATTTTACTGAACTCGCATTAGATGTTCTTCTTTCTGTACAGTGCATATCTCTTCACTTGAACTATTACCAGCTTGGGCTTCGCTTTGTTGACTTTTTGACAAACAATTCCTTCCACAAACTATTGAAGCACACCGCTTTTAGCTCACTGAAGACTAATGAAGATGTCAAATGCCACTGTTTAAAAGGAAGTATATACAGTATGAGCAATCAAGTGGGGGTGTCAGCACTTTCAGTTTCTTTTTATTTAAAATGAAGTCTCTTTCTGACAGTATGTTTAGTATGTGTATGTAGAATACAGTATATGTGAAGTGGCAGTTTTCATCTTTACTACAAGGCAACTATTTTGATAATGGATTATTTGCTAAAGGCAGTTTAAAATTATGATAAAATGCTAAACAAATTGTGGTTCTAGCGTTTTGCATGAGAGGATTTGCTGCTTGTCTTTGTTGTCACACATACTGTAAAATATTTCTATGAGAGATTGCGATTGCCGTTTTTGCACAATTTTTGGGGATTTATAAGCTAAACAGTTGACTGAACACTCAGTTGATAATGAAAATAATAATTTGTTGTATCCATGATTGTACTTTTAAAGTAAATACCCTGTAGTTTTTATATTTTGAGGATCAGTCAGTCACCATTGCACAATTCCAGGACAACATTGCCTTCACTCTTATTTATTTTTTAGTGTTGATTGCTCATAATATGGGCAACATGGGAATGTAATTGCATTGGGCTTGTAGTATTCAAGGTATACAAGGTTGTTTTTCATAATGCTTCCAACTTATTTGTTGCCCACTGACCCATTGACATTTTACAATGCATTCTGATTAGAGTCACTCTGATTTCAAAAGGAACAATTAAAATTAAAAGCGACTGAATAACTAATGTAAAAGGAGACGAAGAAGTAGGAAAAGGTTTAGCTCTCCAGTTGCTTTCATGGTCCCAACCTCGTCTACTTTGTTGAACCAAAGTTCAGAGAGAGGTCAAGTGCCTGTGTTGTGATTCTTAACATTTCCTCCTCCCACCTCCACGTCCGTCTCATTCTTTCTGTCACTTCCTCACATTCTGTCATACCTGAGCTGCACAAGAGCACAAAGTACGAGTCTGAGCGCAAAGTAAACCCGTCGACGGCTGAGAAAAGCGCCCTTTGTGTGTGCGAGGTGATTACTGAGATGGATGACTAAAAGGCGTTTGGTTTCTGTTGTGCTTTAAGCCAGCTGCTCCACCCCTGACTCAGCACCTCATTTCCTCCCTCAAATAAATAGAATTAATGTTCTCAAATCAAATTTGGTAGGTTTCCGTGTAAAGCTTCCTGGATGGAAAAGTAACAGGAGGCGGCTTGTCGCTTCTTAAGGTATCATGGGTCTCAGTCAAATGGCTTGCTTTTGTACTTGTCATTCAGATTTTTGTTTTCGTCTTGGCGGGAGTCCTCCTTTTCAACAAATGTCAACTTACTGCTGTGATTTAAAGCTGTGTGTGGCAGAACATAGACTCTTTTGACTCAAAGCACAACTATATATGAAAAGAAATGAAAGCAACACATTGACTGGAGCATTAAATTGTCACATGGATGTAAAGGGTTGCACTAAAAAGGCCTTTCATACATGGCAGAAAGGAAGTCTGCCATGCTCTTTAAAATCAGTGATTTCCCTCTTTTTACCTTCAACTCCAGAAGCTTTTAGACATCACTGTCTCTGAATTCCTGCTTCATGTCAACCTATGGTCTCTTTTAAATGTGTTTTTTAAATTGTCACAACATTGAGAGTTTGTCAATTGACGTAAGTACTTTTGAAGCATTGCTTCAAGACGAAAGAAGTTTGATTTTAAAACTTCAGACAAGCAAGCAAAATATTTTAGATTTTACCTTGTAACATCGATTATTCATAGAAAAAAACGTGGCTCTCATACACATTTTGATTAGAATAATCTCCATTATTCAAGAAGTTTGAATAGTTTAATTGGAAAACAGATTGACACATTTTGCATGGCATTATTTTACATGGCATTACTGAAATTATAAATGACATCATTAATTATTTTGTTGATTAATGTGTAAATTATTAAAAAAATACATCTTTTTTTATTAATGTGCAAATTATTATAAAAATGTCCATATTTGTATGTATATGACATTGAAACTGTTGATATATGATGCTTTTTTGTACTATTCTTGCTTAGTGTGTTATTCAAACTGTAATCTTTTATTCATTTTTTTCATTCAGTCTTTATAACAGTCACATGAAGAACTAAGGAAAAAAATCCAATAAACATCTACATTTATATGCATTACTGAATAAACCCCCCTTCTTATTTCGCATGTCGCTTGGTAAAACGGCTAATACAAGTACATTGATGCTAAACTGCAGTATCTTGTTAGTTGGTATGCCAGCATAATTATGAAAAAGTCCCTTGAAATTGAAACATGAGTGGAAACCGTCTCAGTAACTCCAAGAAAAATAAAGTGGAAATGATTAGGCTTAGCTGAGATAAAAGGTTTCACATAATAAAAGATAAATATGATAATTATGGCAGTTACTATTTGTTCAGTATTTCAGCTTACTATTGAGAGTTTTCCAAATGAAGCCCTTAATAACTCTTTCATGGCTTATTTACTGTAAATAATCAGTCTCTGCTCTTCACACTGGAGGCAAAAGCATTTATTCTACACCAGGAAAATGCTGTGAAATTGCAGGTATTAATAAACCTTTTGATTTGGTTGAATTTACATGTCGCTTGAGGGCTTGGATGTAGTAATTTAGACAGTTATAGAATGTTAATTTTTCAGGAATATGAAATAGAAGTCAGTTTGTTGCTTGGTAGCCCTCGTGATGGAACAGCTGTCATCATAATGCCTATTTATTTTTTGAGTAAAGCTGACAGACAGTTTTAGCTACGACTGTGCAGACCTGAAAGTATGTGGAAATCTGTTTTCAACAACAATGTTTCGCCCTGCAGCGATAGTGCAGCTTTGACCAACAAAGTAGAGCAGACTAAATGCTCAGGGTGACTGATTACTCGAGTACCTACAGTATGTCAAACATGACTCAAGTCTGTGCAAGCACATTTGTCTGTTGCACTGACAGGAACTGAAACCAGCAAAATGTCTAGGAAGTACACAAACTAAATGTAAAATCAAGGATGTAATTTATAACTATACTTGTCATCAGTAATGTGAATTATGCATTGTGAGAGGGCAAAATATTTTATAAAATATGCATTTTGTAATGTATTTTCCCTTCAAAATTTAAGTTTATTTAAACTACCCATAGCTAAACAGTAAGGGTGTGACTAAATCCTGGAACTTACGCTATAACATGAATTTTAGACATATTAACATTTAAACTTGTATAAGTTTTGTGCATGTTGGCATTTAGGTATTTACTTTATTGCTGCTCCAAAAATGAAACCAGATACATCGAAAGCTTTAAACTTCCATTAGTCCATCTATTAAATTAGAAGTAATTCAAATGACTGTGTTGTGTACATTTTTGCTTGCAGGAACGAGTATACAGCTCTGCAGATTAGCTAGTTTTGTTTTTTTTTTTAGTTTTACAGCCAGCACATTTACTTTGTTGTTAAGCTACATAGCCTTCATTAATCTTATTTTCAGCAAAGCAACAGGCAGCTGTTTTCAGCAAACAATCTCTTATAAACCCACTGTACACGACTTGCCCTGCTCCAAATGGCAGATAAAGGCAAAGATTAAAGTAAATATTGGTAGGGATTAGAACTGTCACGATACCTGAAATTTGCTTGTCAGCACCTACACTACTGAAACCAGATTCCAGATTTCGTAGCAAAACATATAAATAAATCAAATGAATGAATTTCTTACAGTCGCCTACTAATGTCAACGCCCAGCTCACGTAATGAGCTATTGTTATATTAGCCTAAACAAGCTAGTGCTAGCCTTTTCTGAATGTTGTGTGTGAAGCATCGCTACAACAATGCAGCTGTTGCAGTTCCCAGACGGTATTGGTTGCATTTCAGGATATGATCATTATGACGACGTGTTGTTAGATTAAAGTAAACAACTGAAACATGCACACCTTGAACTGTATGTACTGATTCAGATGCCTGCCTTTGAGGCGCTTGGATAAGTTTCAAGGGCTCTCCTTTTATTCCAAATGCTCTGTGGCACAGTTTGCATACTGGATTCTCTTTGCCTATAACTTGTTCCTGATTATCTGACTCAATGCAAAATATCTCCATACGCTCAGTTTTCCCCCTACACATCGCATTGGGCCTGTTGCTGCAACCTGCACGACTATTCCGGCATCTACTTTACCACCCTTTACCATCCTTTACTTTTGGTACTATAAAAATCAGATACCTTCACTTCACTGAGTACAATAGTCCTGGTTCTTGGGACATCTCTAGTAGTGATGCATGGATCCAACTTTTCTCTCCCAGTACTAATCTTTCAATGTAGCATAACTGCCCATTTCAAGGACTGATGCAATATCACTGGTCTTTCTTCTCATATTTAAAATCTGTTTACATCACTGCTCAGAACTCAGGGGAATCGTTTGTATGCAAAATTATCATTGATATGCCAGTGCAACGCATAAAGCTGTTGGTAGAAACTCTAAATGTTCTAATTACTCTGATAAACTGGTGTTAATATGGTTTGGTTATGGATAAAGAAACAGATTGTTTGAATAAGTTGAGTATCAAATGTCAGCTTATCGCTAAATGTGTGACTCTTTCATGAGGCAACCAGAAACTTCTCTCCAATTATATAATAATGTGACTGTCTGTTGGATGTTGAAGCAGGTAGCTGCAAATACATTAGTGTCACTGACTGGCAGCAGTATCATCAAGTAACCTACAATGGTACAATTAAGATCTTCATTACCAATTTATCATTTTCAAGGCAAAATGTAAATCCCAGTTGAATTGAGGACAATTTGTATTTGCTGAAAAGTAAGTCTGGGATTTTGTTAATGTATTCATAGTAGGGCTGCTCATTTTTATTTATTTTATTTAGTTCCATATTATTATAGCCCTTTGACAAAAAGGCTGTATCAAGTCAGAATTCCAGCACAAGAACTATAATGCAGAGAAGTTATGCTGTCATTTTTGGATGATATTTTGTGTTGGTTTGCAAAATTTGCACTTTAGGGTTTGGCCGTTTCAACAAAATGCAGCCGATGACTTCTTTGCCAGCTTAGGTTTTAAATAAGTTAGATGTACTAGTCTCCATTAGGTTGGGAGGGTTCAAACTTCTGAAGAAGAGAGGCCGTCCACAGGAAGTCTGTTCCTCCCACTGCCTAAAATAATGGATTAACCCTGTACAACTTTTGTTGTTTTTAAAGTAACAGCAGAGATTGTCAAGCCAATGAGAATTTGATCGGATGAGATCATATCTACAAACCATTCGTCCAGTCCATCACACACACAAATCTAAGGAATCAGAGTGAAGGCTGTTTATGTTATGCGTTATGTTAAGCAGTGATGAGCAGGCAGTATATTGTTTTTTCAATCATCCCAAACGAGTATACAGTCAGTATTGTCCTCACTGTTACTTGGACTATACTCTCCAACTGAATTCTGTATTCTCTGAGGCTGCAGTAATAACTCGAATCTAACTAGATATATTATCTCTTCTAAATGCCAAAGGTGTGTGCAAAAGGCATTTAACACATATCCAAGGTGCTCATGAATGCATGTTTGTAAGAACTCCACAACACAGAATATTCCATATACACGTACTGTCTGCTGGACTACTTCTGAGTTTGTGTCTAAAACCAGCTGTTCTGCTGCAGTGACTTTATCCTCATTGAACTCTCCTGTACAGTCACCTTTGTCCCTCTGGCCCGCCGCCAGGTATATGTTTATCTGTCTCTTTGTTTAATGTGTCAGATGTTTTGGATTTGTCCCCAATTTGAGCGCCAGCCGCATGAACCAGCCAAGGTGAACAGGTAGAGCGTGAGACGGAGTCCTTGGAGAAAGCACAGCTGTCAGAAATCCGATGCCAAGTACTGCAGTGATGCCAGACACTCAGTGTGTCTCACATTTTGTTAGATCTCTCGCTGAGCTGCTGGCCAGTGTTTGTTGGTATCTGTTTCCAAACTCTCCAGCCCTTTGCTACCTGACCCGGCTTGAAAGCCATGAAAGCATGTGCATTTGCGCTGTGCGTGTGCATCAAGGTGTGATCAATGACGGGCAATTTGAAGATTAATAGGTCCCCATGAAGAGACAAAAGGAAAGGGAGGGTTACAGACAGAAAGGAAGGAGGATTCAGGGACGAGTCTGAACGTGAGCTCAGTGTCCCTGTCACCTGGTTGGAATGCAGAGCTCCTCATTCATATGGCTGTGTGATAAGATCAGGAGCAGACACAGAGGATTTCCTGCCCACCGCCATACTGCAGCTCACCACTTGACTAGACATACAGTCGTGAGCTAACCCTCAGCTAACACAAAAAGACTGCTGTTTATTTTTATACATGCCAAGCTCATGCTTTGATAATTATAATGCTAGTTTTCTGTGAATGACACAGAGAATTTGGTTTGGTGTAGTATGACTAATTGATGGTTGCATGATTTTTATCAACACGCCAGACAAGAAGTAATGTGGTTACACAATCAAATTGCTCTTTCAAAATGTTTGTTGATGCTTCAGAAATTAGCATTCTGGGTATTGAATTCCCATGACTCATTTTCGTTGTTGGTCCCAAAGTGAAGCGGATGCAAAGTGTCGCAGCTCAGCAATGTAATTCTATACAAGCTGGAAGCAACGTCCTCGTTCAGCCGGGCTATAAATCTGAGCATTAGCATGTAGGTCGGTCAGCTGGTCAGACTGTCATGGCTCTTTCCTGCCTGAGGAAAATGCCTGACGAGGTGCTTCAGCAGGGAGCGGGCAGGCAGGACATGGGAAGAGGCGCAGACCCTCCAACAGCCAGGAAATCCAAGGAATTCTGTGGGTCAAACCAGGGTCAACAGGAGAAGCCCTACAGGGAGAGACAGAGATAAAAACAGAGGTGGAGTTAGACTTAAAGGAGGGTTGGAGGAGATACGTTCATGAGTGACAGCCTCTTTCAGACACTGTAAAGATGGTGGGTGGAGGATATTTCTTACACTATCCAACCATCAGACTTGCCATTCGGCTTGACAATAAATCTCTCTTTAGACACCAAAGCATTTTTGTGCATGAATCACCTCTGAGAGTTTATTTTCAGATCAGCACACATAAAATGCAGGCTCGCTTTTTTTGATATCTTGGGAGATTAAAGACAGTGTTAAGTACTACAAACGTGCTGTAATTGAGATGGACTTCAGAGTTCTGATGTAAATTTACTAAAAGATAGAGGAAACTGTTTTATTTATAGAAAAGACTTGATTTTTATCTTTAGTTTGGTCCTAAAAATATTCCAAAGATATTTCCAGCCCAGCAGACAAGGAGAAATGTAGCATCAGGGTTACAAACTCAAATTACTGAAATAGCCGTAAGAATAATCACCACCCAGCAGGGCCCCAGATACTGTTTCAAGCTTTTGTACTTTAAATGTGATTAGTTTAGTTTGATCATTCTGTAAGCAGCCTAAAACACATATGCTAAAACTTGAGGGAAATTTAGGAAAATTATATTGTAATACTTAAAAAAATTAAGGATAGCTGACAGACTGAGCATCAGCTGACTCCTAAAGCTTGAAAGTTTAAAATGCTTTTGTGCATGTAGTGTAATTAAGCCACTTTTATGAGTTTCTTGTGTACCAATTTGTGTTTGAACAAAGTTTCTATAATCAGTGACTGACAACCTGTCAGCAACATTGAACCTTTCATTACCACAGATTACATACTAATCCTCATTTTTGGGCATTTTAGTTTCCAAGAAATAAGTTCTGGTTTACTTTCATGATAAAGCCCACAAGAAATATACTTGGACATAAACTCTTATGCAGCCCTTGAAGATTTTTAGAATGAAGCTGGCTCTAACAGTATGCATGCGTGTGTGTGACTGTAGACTGGTGATTTAAGGGGTGTTGTTGCAATGATATGCTTATGGTACTGACTGCAGCTTGACTGAGACTTGGCACTGTGGTCAAGAGTGTATGAATGAGATTATAGGTCTCTGCCGTCCAGTTCTTTCATTCACAAATTAGCTGCCCCCAGAATGTATTCATCATGAATTACAGTGGGACACGGCAGATAAACTCCTGTAGGAAGGCACATACTCTATTTGCCCAGCAGAGTGTGTTTTTTTCCACTGGCACTGAAGGGTTTTGGGCCTGACAGAAACGAACAAACTCTTTTTTTAAATGTTTTTTTAGAATTCTTTTTTTTTTTGTGAATTAGCTTTACAGGAAAATTACAGTGGATATAACTGTAATGATGAGAATATGCAAAAAAAATTGTTTTTCCACTTGACTATTGTGTGTAATTTTTGTTGAAAGATGTTTTTTTTAGCTATATTATGTTGTGTTATCATTTGGAGAATGGGTATTTATGCTGTTAATACTAAAATTCTTTCTTGAAATGACTAAGGTAACTGTGATTACTTTATTTCCACACTGAGCATACATGAAAATGCTTTGAATCTAAATTTTTGAATGGCCACTAAAACAAAATGAGAGCTGCAACAACTGTTTGGGTAATTGATTAGAAAAGTTATAAATATTCTTTAATTTTTTTTACTCCTTTATGACAGTAAAGTAAAAATCTTTGAACTGTGGACAATGAAAACTTTGGAAAACACTGACTTACATTTTGTCGTAATTTTCTGACATTGTGAATACCAAACAACTAATCAATTATTTGAGAAAATAATCAACAGATTGTTCAACATAATTTTTAGTTGTATCTCTTAACCCTTGGATGCATAAGTGGATCAAAAATGACCCGATGAGGTGGTTTTCTTGCAATATCTTTGTAATCGTTATTATTACTATTTTATATTCCAGCTATTCCTACAAAAACATGTTTTTGATACCATTCCAATTACATTTTTAAGTTGTCTTTAATACTTTTAAAGAAATTCTAATATTTGTATTACTACCCCAAGCTCTTTATCGTTGATAATATCATAGGTGATGCAGTATAGAAACTTGGAGGGACGGAGATTAGCAACAGCTGGAGGAAAAGAATGGAAAAATGTCAACAAAATGGATGCTGACATTCTTCTATTGCTGTTCTGCATAATATTCTTCTTTTTCAATTATCAAAATGTTCAAAATCTGTTATAAAGTGAATAAAAACACATTTCAAACATGAAATCATTCTTGTACGGACAAAAATATCATAGAAAAAAACAGTACAAATTATTATTCTTAACCAAAATGACATAAAAACACATTAATTCTTATATGGGTAATTTTTGACCCACATATGGAAGAGTGTAGAGTTCAATCACTTGTGCACCTAAGGGTTAAGAACATTCAGTAATCTATGCCTTTTTTCTTGTGGAGATTTCCCTGGAATGAAAGATATGAAAGGAACGATACGACCTGCTTTAACTTTGAACAGGACGTATCTTACCAAACCACCATGAAAACACAGATGCAAACTTACTTCAGCAGTATAAGAGAGTCATCATCAGAGCAATGAGTCCGTTGCTGAAGCTGCTGCGATGCTGCTGGCGAAGCAGAGGTCAGAGGGGCCGTCGTAGAGGGGCTCCATGAGTTATGGATGGAGTGTAATTAGTGGGATTGGTTGATATTCCTGGTGGTCCTGGGATGACCGTGTCTTCCTGCTGGGCTTTCCCTAAACACCACCAGATTGATCAGTGACCCTTTCCTCTCATGAAATGAACCCATTATCCTCCTGTCGCCTCCGTCCAATTGGCCTCTCGAATGAGACACTCCAGCCTCACAGCAGCACTCTGCTGAGCTTTGTCAGAAAGCATATTAATTCCTTTACATACAACAGTGAATTAAAGAAACTCAGCAGTTAAATTAATGTGATTTAAATAATTTTATCACAGCAAACGCACACAGCATTTGCCAGTTCTCGTGGGCCTGGCCTGTTGTGATGTGCTGCTATTTATTGCCTCAGTATTTGGATAACAGCCAACAGCTCTATTCCTGGAAAGAAGTCATTTTTTTTTCTGAGAGTTTTTGACAGGCAAAGTGATAATGAAATCAGATTCATCCCATTAAAATGAATGCAACTGCATGGTTACACAATCGTTTGCTTGATATCTCCAAGGAGAGCCACAGTCCCATAGAGATGAGATTAGATGCTGCACTGGTTGTTGCGCAACATCCTTTCATGTTCCTAGTGGTGAGTCACCGACTAGTCGACTGCTGGAGTTTATAACTGGTATTTACTGGAGTGTCATCCTTCCAGTCTGACGAAACAAAACAACTCAAAGTAACAAATGAGGGAACGGTTCGGTTATGGTAGACATCAGGTCAGTACACATGGTTGCAACATGAGAAGATTATTATGTATTGTCATGAAGGAATAAACTCCTGATACTGTTGCTAAGCTTAAGTTGAACCCTGTTTTTGCATCTTGCCACTCACTCTTATTAACTGTTCACTTTAAACACTATTTGAAAAGGTCTCTAAGGATTACACTTGAGGAAGTCTACAATAGAAACTTTAAGCAGATGTCAGTGATTCATTTAGACCTATCTGTTTTATATCAGTAGAAAGAAAAGGAGCAAAAAAATTGCACTACAAAGCCAACATTGTTAACATCTAGTCTATTATTTAATTCTGCATCATGAGACTTAACAGAATGTTGGTCGGAGATCTTTAAATCTTTCGTTTTGCACCACTGCATTTTTTTCTTGTGGTTCCTGAAGTAAGAAAGTAGTTACCCAACATTGAGAAAGCATAAGAAGCCCCTTTTCCCTACGTCAAATAGTCAGCCAAGAGGCCCCATATTCCCTTCAGAAAGCAGTATTGGTGAGTGTTGACATGAGAGCTGTATGATATCATTTTTCGCAGCTCCCACATAATCATCTGTTTCATGCAGGATTACTTTCCATCTCTCCACATCTCTAAACACTCCTTTGAGTTTTTCACACTTTGAATAGAAACATCACTGTGCCGTTGTTTGAGAATATAAAGCATTTTGCTGATTATTTCTGTTTTCTGTGTAGCGTTCACGCTCCGTTAAGTAATTCTGCGCGTTTCTTTCTTTATGCAGCAGGCCTATGTGTCCTCCGGCCACCAGATGGCGCCCCCCAGTCCCAACACCAACAGTAGTAGCAACAGCAGTGGCGGGGCAGGGGAACAGCTGAGTAAAACGAACCTGTACATCCGCGGCCTCCATCCGGGAACCACGGACCAAGACCTGGTCAAGCTCTGCCAGCCGTGAGTGATTTTTGAGTTTTTCTATCTGATTAACAATCTTACTGAGAGATTTAGCTTAAATTTTAAATGTAACATCAGCTGACTGGTTCTCAAGGATTCAACATTGTGACATTTTTAAAGGAATAGTTAGACATAGTGCGGAAGATGTAGTTTTTTCTTTCTTGTCGAGAGCTGGATGGGAAGATTGAAGCCACTGTGGTATCTGTCAGTAGCTGTGTTTTTGTGACATATTTTTATGCGCATTAAGTATCATCCTAGAAAAAGTTCCTGGATACCGTCAAGCCAATTTTGTAAAAATGTTTTATGCTCACTTGAGGTGGGTGGCGGAAACTCCTTTTTTGCAAAAGTTCTGACATAGAAAACATTTGACTCATGACTGATCAGCTGTTCCTGCCTCTTTCATTGTCATTCGCCTCTGAAGAGCATAAGCAATAGCAGCGTAGAATAACTGAAAATATTTCCTGAAGACCTCTCTCCATTTTTCTCTCATAGACGACCTAAGTGTTGCTTGTTTCTTCTTCTTTGAAGTTTAGGCAAACAGCTGGTCTTGTTTGCAGCTTATTCTACTCTGTTTATTACAGTCATTTGTAATGTAGCATAATAGCCACCTTCTGACGACACCAAACTGCCTAATTTAATCACTCCATAGCAATCAATGAAAACTAAGTAATTTGCATTTACTCGATTATTTTTTGTGATGTTTCAAAAGATTGTTTGAAATTCACTTGACGACTACATGGCAACGCTGCTTGAAAAATAAACTTAATAAAATAAACCTAGAGCCATGATGTGTCAGCTTTTTAAGCATGAGCACTGACTCTGTAAACAATTTAAAAAATACACTTACCAGTAACTCTAAAGCTTCTTAATTAAAAAGTTTTATCCTGATTGTTATATCTGTTCACATGAAGAATCTAAAGTGGCAATTTCCGTCAACTCTCGTTTTATTCTTTGGCATCACCTTTGGCAGTAAGTGGTAACTGCAGATGTGTTTTTTGGAATTAAGTTCTCAGTGATCCAGACAATGTTAACTGTGTGATGTTGTCAGAATCTGGCACAACTCCAGAACAATTCAAAGCCGCCACTCACAAAAGTGATATGCTGAGCCAGGCTAACTGCTAAGATAAGGTAATCTTTATGCGAAACTAAGCTAGGCTAATTACCTAATTATATGGTGATAGTGAATAAATGTATTTCTCAAAATGTTGAGCATTTCTAGTAATAATAATTCCTCATGCATATAGGCCTGCTGTATTTTTATTGAAAATGGTTGCATACAAATAAGCCATCAAAGACCCTAAATGGTCACTAAATACATATAAAGTTATATATGGCAAAGGTAAATTATTACTTACACAATAAAATGCAAAAGGGATAAAATGTCTGAAGGAAGCATTGGAGCTTTTGATTTTTGCAGATTTTAGATGTGGTTGTGTCAGTTTTCACAATTGTTCCCATAAACTTAGAATGTTCACACTTTGGTTATATCAGAAGTGCTATGTCTTTATGCTAAATGAGGTTTTGATCTGACCATGGCTGTATTTATATTTCAGTCCACATAAACTGGAAGAATTTTTCCTTTGATAATTATCCTTGATGCTAAATTAGAGAAAGAGTTATGTAGGAACTTTTCATGTGCAGATAACATCTGCGCTGTCCAGAGCTATGGTCTTCATCTGTTGGACACATGAAATTAAATTGTTTAAAGCCATAATTTCATGTTCAAAAAAAAGGAGCTGTTTAGACAGGAAGGAAGGAAAGTGGTTTCCGAGTAAGGATGCAGAATTACCACAACTGACATCTGTTTGATTAAATCTTGACAATCACAAGAAAGCAAAGAATTGTCAGCAAAATGGTGGAGCTGTAGAGGCAAATAGAGCAAAATACAGATCAAACGCAGAGATTCATGAAACGGACGTAGAGGTGAAGAAGGAGAGAGGGGGCCACAGAAGGGTACGGCATGTTGCCTCCTTCTGTCCTGATTTAACCTTGTACTTTTTGTGAGGCTGAATTGGCTCCAACTCAGTCAACTAAAACTTATTCGCCTCTATACAAACAGCCTAACCTCCACTGTTGGCCTTACGTGCACACAGACGCACACATATGCAGATAAAAGCCAGTAATAAAGCACCCAAACTGGTTTTGGCTGGTCAGGGCTACACTGTATGTCACAGAAATGATTTGTGAGCTTAAGTCATGCATCCGTCATTTTCAGGGGTCATTCACAGTAGCAACACACCTCTGTGAACAAGCATTTTTAATATAGCCTGTCTTCACATTATTCTTTGCACCACAGCCTCTCCCTCTTTAATATTTGTGCTTTACTTTCCATTTTAACCAGTCTAATCCTATGTAGAAAAGGCTCAGAAATATCAAATCCACGGAGCAAACTTACACGGCTCGTGACCGCACACACGCACTGTCAAAAGTGGGACAGTCAAAGAAAATCTGAAATCTACGGTCGGTATGTCAATCGCAGGAACTTGTAAAGGCAGTAGATTTACAGAGAAGTCATTGTGGAGTGGAGAGAGGACTGAGGCTTTGGAGATGGGTGGGAGGGCTACTGTTGAGGGGGAATCTTAAATGAGTGGGAAAAAAGAAGCAAAGCCTGCTGGGAAAGAATGCCGGCTGGCCATATATGGGTTAGGACTGTGTTTCAAGTCCCTGTGGCCTCCATAGTGTGGTGAGCTGGTGTTTTGCTCCAGAGGGGCTGAGGTAAGCACAGGGTCACAGAGTCGCTGCTTGCTGACCTTTAAAATCTACTGGCATCTTTGTTAGGGAAAACATGAAACATGGCTTTTGTTTTTCTTTATTAGAAAAACTGATCAATAGGTGTCAGTCTGGCAGCATCAGTTTGAAACCAGGAAAATTGGAGGCAAATAATATCTGATGCATAAGCCAGATTTTAAAAGTGCTGTGTGTACATTTGCCAAATAGTCCAAAAAACTAGGAAAATCTGTTATTAATACAATAAAATTCTTCTTCAAAAGAATAAATAAGTCACTAGCAAAACAATACAGGAGAAATCTGAATATATACTAACAAAATATGTCATATTGCCCTTGTCTATCAAAATTAAAGTACAATTCCATCTTTTGATTTTATGCACTCCAGCACAAAACATGTGCATCACAAAATCATTGGAAACAATTTCCTATTATTCCAATTCCTATTGTCCAATCTGTCTTCTTCCAATAGCAATGATCAGAGGAAATACATCAGTTATGCGACTAAAGGCCTTTGGTTTCTACATAAGCAAGATAGTTAAGCAGAAATCCAGGCCACAGTGTTTAATATATATTTATGCATTTAATTTTGGTTTAAAGAAACAATTTTTAATATTTTAACTGTTAAAAATGAGAAAGAAAGACAACATGGCCATTACATTTGTTCTACAAATATGTTCTGACTCACTGCTCACCCTGACTAGTCACATCTTATACAGTCTGTATATTGCATATCTTGAATCATCAGTTTACACTGGGCTTGCAGATGCCAAACATTTTGTTGATTGTTGGGTAGTTGGGTTTTTTTGAGTAATCAACTCTTTTCTTTAGCAGAGTAAATTTAGCTAAAGGTCACGGAACGCTGTCTATGAAAACAAGGAAGGAAACTGATTAAAAATTGTCTCAAAAGGCTGTGTGTTTGTGTGTTCAAGGTGTTCTAAAGTTCTGAGATTTTGTGTCAATGAAAAGAGATTTTCCTCAAAATGCACTGCTATAAAAAGAAACCGGTGGAGTTGTGCAAGTTTGTCTTATGTAATTTATGCCTTTTAGTTGAGACGAACCTCAGTTTACATGGTCTGTCTAAACATATGAGTAACATATGGCTTTGTTTCTACTCCAAGTCTTTACTTATTGTCCAAGTTTTTAAATTAGTTTTAAACAAAAAATAACCATGAAGCCATGCTAGATTATGAAAATGTGTCCACATTTGTGCTCATTGAAGCCCAGAGACATGATGTAAAATTTTAGTTGGGCTAGAATGGGTTAAATTATATGTTGCCTGATGAGCACTTTGCAGCTGTTAGATGACAGAAGGAAACTATAAAGATAGCCTATGCAATGTTCATCTGGCTATTTGGTAATGGATGATGAATTATTAATGTTTGAAATTAGGAACTTTCTTTTATGAGTAATTACCGTACGTTTCTATTCTGTGTGATTTATAAATCATTGTAGTTCATCATAATGAAAACTATCTATATTATACATGCACACATCCAGCTATGCCTTATTGTATTAGCTGAAGTGTGCACATAAACCTTGCTCATGCATGGATTTGAGACTGTTTCTGGCCTGGATGTGCCTGTATACTTGAGAAACCAGGAGGAGATGAGGTCACAACGTTTTAGCATAAACTTTCTACTCAGGTGTCAGTTGTGGCTCAGATCTCTGCTGTGAGCGTCTAGTCAGGTCTGAGTCATTTGGTTAAATGTCCACTGAAACAAGGCTGGAGTGTAGGACCCAGCGGTGCACTGCGATGTGAGGGTGGAAAAACAGACAGAGAGACAGAGAGAGGGAGGTGGTGGGAAGGAAGGCGAACTGGAGGGGTGAAGCATCAGGTTACAGTGTACATCCCGCCCAGACGCCATGTCGCCCAAACAGAGAAACACCAGCCTCCCTCACTGGATAAATTCACCAGACAAGGGCAGGTCTATTATACTGTAGTGCTGATGCACCGTCTTATAACACTGCATTCCATTAGTCTCCATATCTTACATAACACTTCTCATTCACTGCTTTTAAGGTGATTTTTTTAAACCATGAAAATTTATGATACTGCATTAATTGATTCTACTCTTTTCCTGATTGGTCACGTGTTTGTGTTGACAACTGTGGACTGAAATAACAGGTTTGGACACTGGCTTGTGTTTGACACATTATATTCCCTCTTTGGTTTGTAGATGGAACAAGCGTAGAGTAAATTCATCTTGAAAGCAAGTATCTCCATTTGCCAGTCAGACATAGCCGCTGACAACACTTTAAAGCTTTATTCAAGCCAAAAATACCCAGGCAGAGCTGTATTTAGGAGAGAGGTGTTTGTGTGTTTGTCTCTATGTGTGTCTGGTGAAGACAGGCCTGGAACAAATAGTTTTTGGCCCTGGGGTGCTGTCTACTGTCTGTCGAAAACATCAGGAACAGAGTTACTGTACAACAACCTCCATCGGCAGACAAAGACAGAAGGGTGGAAACAGACAAAGTTTTCTGTGACACTTCAGATCACATTAGGAAGATACAAATGACTGCACGCAGGAGCGTGTATTCATGTTAACACCTGCAGTCATGCAGCCTGAGGGAACCTGAACATATTTGTATGCATGTGGTAGGAGCAGATTCCTGTCTTTGCACCATAGTCACCTTATCTGTCATTGATCCTGTTGTCTGTATTCTTGTCTGTTCCTGAAGGTACGGCAAAATTGTATCGACCAAGGCCATCTTGGATAAAACCACCAACAAATGTAAAGGTGAATTATGTTTTTTTATTAAATTTTTTTATTAAAACTTGTCACAGTGATTTGTATTTTTGCAAAGTTGTTGCTTGAACTTACTCTTGTGGGTTTGGACTGCATGTAAATTAAGGAATTGTCTGTCATTTTGTGAAATACGCTTGATTTTAACTAATGTCTGCAAGTTAAAGATCCCTGGGTTGCACTGTCAGAGGGTTAAAGCAGGTGGACGAAGCTGTGTTCACCTGCTTTCAGCTTTTATTCTAAGTTAACTGCCAGCCAGCTTCCGTTTATGTTGCACGTACAGGCATGAGAGCATTTTTAACATGAATTTGTCTGTTTTCCAGGTTATGGCTTTGTGGACTTTGACAGTCCAGCAGCAGCACAGAAAGCTGTTACAGCTCTGAAATCCAGCGGGGTCCAGGCTCAAATGGCCAAAGTAAGAAATAGCCAAGTCCTGATCAGCTCTGTTGAACAAACATCAGTCCTCCAACCTCTAAACTTTACCAGCCACCATTAGGTTTAAACTTCCCAGTGCATTCTATCATACAGTCTTGTTTAGCACATATTGATCTCTGTTAAAGTTGGACCATCAAGGGTCATAGTCCCTTTCTGCACACGTATGCACTCTTCCTCTCTGTGAGGTGAACTGTAACATGCAGTGGCCTAATTGCTCGTGAGGTTTCTTGTTGTTGGGTGCAAAATACACTCTTGTTTATAGGAAGGTGTGCGTTCTGTCTTTGGATGTGCCAGTGATGGAGAATTTTAAGGGTTGAGTCAGATGTACACAAGACTTATTAATAGCATAATAGTGTCTTTGTTGATCATGTTTTCTCACTATTTCCTTTCCTCTGTCTAGCCTGTCTGCCATTCTTTCATCCTCATTTTGCCTCTTCATTGCCCTCCTCCCTACCTTCTCTTTCCTTTCCCCTCACGCCCTCGTCTCTGTACTGTGTATGTTGCTAACCTGCTCTTGTTGTAGCGCTTGTTCTGAGCTCTTTGTCCAAGTGTCTGCAGTCAAAGCAACTCTTGTCGGCCCATTAAGCTGATCCCTCTGGCTCTCAGGCTCCCCATTGAGGGAACCCAGGGGAGGGTGCCACTACACCCACTGTCAATGGGACAGGCACAATGGACTGGCATTGTCCATCGTCTGGGCCCAGGCCTGGGGCTGACACCAGCACTTAATACACTCCACCCCAATGTCCCTGCTCCCTCCCCCTGTCCTGCACCCAAACAGATCTGCTGCAATGTAACACCGGGGTCTCCCTCAGCCCAGTCCTGGAAAACTGTAACAGATCCACGCTGCCAGCTGACCCAAACTGGTCCAGTGCAACTAAACCCAGAGTCTAAGTTCACTGCACCTCCTCTGTAAGAGTGCCACATAATCCTGTGTATCTCAATACCTGATAAGTGCAACTGGACACCAAAACTTGACTCACGCAGACATGTGCTCAGGGAGAGGTGTTGATAACCACTATATAAACTTAAATATATACAGACGTGTCAGAGACACTGGGTTACTTCAGGCCAGAAAGAACACGCAATAGTCTTAAGCCAATTTGGTATCAATATCAAGTGTTGTTTCACCTGTTGGCAACTTCACCATGGCTGCTGCAGCGTGTTGATCACAAACACACTGAGCCACACCTTGCACTTGATGTCCTTTGAGCACGCTCACTCCCTGAACGGGCCACCCCAGCCTCCAGGCTGCAAGCCCAGAGGAGCTGAGTGCGTAGGGGCAGGGGAACAATGGCATGGCTAAAAATAGATCCCTTCTTACTTCCCAGCACCTCCCAGTTCAAATTCAGACGTCACCTCACATACACTGCTCGACACACTAGCCGGCAAATCTGCATACACAAGAGACACACCTTATCAGACTCACCTCCGGCCTGGCACACAAAAAATGCACAGTGACACCTCAGCAAATCCCATTCATGTGCTTGGGCTGGGTGCAAGAACATGTTCATGTCACAACAGGATGAAAGGTTGTTTGAATATGAAATTGGCTATTGTGTGAAGGCTACTAGGAGAGATAAAGGGTAAACAAACAAAAAAGGGAGGTAGGTTTTTTTTTCTGTCTTTGTTATATTGCCTTGAACTCTATTAGTCTCAGCTGGCTTATGACCTCCTGTAGTGTGCCAGTGTTACATATTGGTCCTGTTACCCAGAGTGAAAATAGGTTATCTCTTCTCCAGGTGGCTCATGGCTGAGAACAGAGGCTACTGATGTCGGCAATAAATCTTCATTTAAGATTGCTGTTGACACACTTTAATACCATAAATACTCATAGGAATTCTCCATTGTCAGATCAAACCCCTGTCAAATTTGCCAGAACAGCTGTGTCAACCTGTGCCATTATATGGGTGTTTGGTTTGCTGTCCTGTTTGTTGCTCGAATTAGTCTAGTTCTCATCATTGCAATGGCAAAATGCCCAGTCAGATTTAAGGCAAAAGATTTTACTTAAAAACATGCCTAAGACAAGTAAATTTGGTAGCCAGTTCAGTTAGAGAATTTTACCTGTTAAAATGATATAACAGACACTCATTATAGCACATAAAATCTTAAAAGAAAATTTTAAAGCCATCTAGTTAAGCTTAGGTAGTGCAAAAGAAGCCAATAGATAGACATGACCCTTGTATCTACTTGACAGCAACTCAAAATAAAGATAAAGTTGCTTATCAAGTGAAGGCAAATGACAATTACAGGAATTACGTCAAAGGAAGATCATCCACTTCTGCTAAAAACAAGACCAACTACATTTTGATCTAAGATTATTACATTTGGTTAGACCTGTAGTTTTTAACTTGAATTGTTCCATATTATATCTGATGTAAGATTAAAAACTGTATTATTGTGGTTTGCAGAGCTGTCTAATGGCAGTAAACATTAGGAAGAAGAGACAAAACGGGGATTGATCTTAGTAAATTATGTTTTGATGAAGGAGAAGAGCCTGTTAATCAGCAGACACTCATCTACTTCTGTCATCCTCCTTTTTTAATTACCCAAATTACACCAGAGTCCGGCTCCTTCCTAATATGTCGGTTCCCTCTGTCTGTATAAAATATCAGCCTTTTGAGCAGCTAATTTCTCCAACCCTCCCTTTGCTCTGTCCTCTTCCTTGACTCTCTGTTTTCCCTTCCCCTCCTTTTAGCCCAACCTCTTTTCTCCTGGTTGCCAGGCTCCTGTTGCTCTGTGAACTCTTTAACTTCATGCCTGGCTTCCTGTCTGCTTCTGCACACTCACACAGGGTTTCACTTTCAAGCTAGTCTCTGAATTATCCGTCTTCTTAATTTACTTGGAACTATGAAGTTGTCCTAATGAGAGATAGTTCTAACGAGAAATGTGACTTCGTGATTGTGAACAAATTCATATTTGTAAATGTCAGAGTATTTAGTGTGCAAGTGAAGTTATAAAAACAGACGGTTGAGGCAATGGCACATAGAGAGGCATTAGTGGCAAATTGTTCAGTTTCAGTTTACTGGTCAGACACTAATTGCTTGAAAATATTTTATCTGTGTCAGGTCCTGTTACAAAATTGTGTTTGGCATGACGGAAATGATGAAGCATTAATGTGCCAAGAGCAATGGCAGGTGCGGATGGAAAGACAGGTCACACACTGCTGCCTACACAGAAATTTCTGCTGCTGCTGCTGTGAAAGAAAGATTTTGAAAGTGACAAGAATTGTTCCATTTGCAAATGCAAATTTGTGAGAAAAGATGTTTGAAAATGTGCTAAAATAAATGTTACATTGCAGCTGAAGGACTTGTTAAGCCTCCTGTGAGGCCTTTTAATGCCGTGCCTCAGCACCAGCACACGGTGATACTGAAATAAATCAAAATGCATCAGTACCGCCTTTCCTCCTTAATGCCCTGAAAAGATGTGTATGTGAATTGATTTTCATTTGTGCTGCCGGTACAGCAACAGGAGCAGGACCCCACCAATCTCTACATCTCCAACCTGCCAGTGTCTATGGATGAGCAGGAGCTGGAGAGCATGCTCAAGTCCTTTGGCCAGGTCATTTCCACACGCATCCTCCGAGATGCCAACGGGACCAGCCGTGGTGTTGGATTTGCCAGGTCAGACTGCAGCACTAAGCGACAATCTATGATGATTTGAGTTTCACTTCTGGCGTATTCGAACCTGATGTAAACAGTTGCTCCACAAGAGGGATTAACTTGAACTCTGTGTTTCAGAATGGAGTCCACAGAGAAGTGCGAGGCCATAATTCAGCATTTCAATGGCAAATTCATCAAGACTCCACCAGGAGTGCCTGGTGCGTGGAATGTTTGTTTTGTATTGTAGTAACCTGATATTTTTGTTGTTAGTGCCAGAGCCGTGTGAGTGTTTTTGTTCCCCACTGTGATCATTGAATTCACTCTTGTTTGATCTGTTGCTCTCTCAGTGCCCACAGAGCCCTTATTATGTAAGTTTGCAGACGGAGGTCAGAAGAAGAGGCAGAACCAGGGGAAGTACCTCCAAAATGGAAGGCCCTGGGCTAGAGACGGAGACACGGTAACACCGCCGGTTTCAACTCGGCATTCTTAGACTCACACTTTTTTCTCTTGAGGGAAATTAAAGAACATGTTCAAAAGTTTTGCGTTTGATCATCGTCACTGTGTGTTAGCTCACTGTTTTAGTGCATACAGCACTGGTGTTTGCATGACCTCACTGGTTCTGAATCCTGTGTATTGTTTTCCCAGGGAGGAATGACGCTTGCGTATGACCCCACAGCTTTACAAAATGGGTGAGTGGTATGCATGGACTGACTGAAAACAGTCCCAGCCCTCCAGGAAAAATAAACATAGTAGTAAAACTGTGGTGAAAGGCCGCCCTCTGCTGGGCATCACCAGAACACATACTTACTGTGAATGTAGCTGGAGACATACTGCAGATTGTTGACATGGTGCGGCTGTCTTCATGTTTTCTACTCACTTTGCTCTGTGTGTTCAGCAGCTTCTACTCCTCACCTTACAGTCTGGCTCCAAACCGAATGATTGCTCAGACTTCTCTGTCGCCCTACATTCATTCTCCTGTCTCATCCTACCAGGTGGGACATTTCACTGTACTCAGATTCAAGTTAAGTTTAGTTTATAGTCATACTGGCATGACTGTGAATAATTATTTTTCTGTCCCTTTTCTGTGCTGAACCCCTCATTATGTTCCCACATTATGTAAGTTAACACACAGGAAGGACCTCTGCCTGCATTTCTTAGGGTTCTGGACTCTATTGTGACCTTTCTCTGCAAACTCACATTTTCAGGGCTGTGAGGGGGACTGTACAAGCATCAGACGAAAAATAGACATTGATTTCATGATGTGTTTCCTGATCTACAGGTACATAGCCCGTCCTGGATGCACCATCAGTCATACCTCATGCAGCCAGCTGTGAGTATATCAGCTTCTTCTTTTCCTATTTGTACTTAGACACTTCTTGTGCCTGAGGTAGGTCAGATAGTTGTCACCACCAAAAAAGCAAAGTGTAAATGTCACCAAGAAGCATTTGAAACATCTCAAGTGTTAAAAATTCAAGCCAAAAATGGCACTAAAATTAGCCGCATATCCCTTGTCACATGAAAAGCAACAGGAAAAACACGGTTCCAGCAGTAAAACAGATACAGCTACATAGACAGAATGCTGAGTTGAAGTGATTATCTGATCCCTGATCAGTGCAGCTGTTGAATAATCTGTATTGGTGACATTACAATGACCTGTATGGGTGAGAGAGTGGTGTGAGGTAGAACACATGAAGATGTCCATTCTGTGGGTATTCCATTAGTCACTGCTAATGGATGCATTTATGCCACATTTCCACACAGTTCTATGTACATGTGAGTCAAGTCATTTCTATGAGAAACCTTTGTGATCTCTGATATACTTTAAAAACTTCCTAGTTCTTTTCCATAATTTTGATCAGGCTGACAGTCAGATTATATAAATGAATGCATAAAAAGGAGCCAGTTCACTGAGTGTAACACGTACTAGCTGTGTAAGGTAGAGTGCATGCGTATGCATTTTTTAACAAAATATTGCACAAAACTGCCTCCACACCTGGCAACCAAAAACTCCTCACTTATTTCTCACTCTATAAATGCACCGTCTGCATATTCTATAAAACTAGATGGTGAAAAATGATTCTCTCTTCCATGGCTGTGGAGGCATTTCCAGTAATTCGTAAAGAAATACATTTTATACTTGAACACCAGAGGACATCATATATTAATTTGCAGATACCTATGTGAAATTGAGGTAACTGCTAAAATAATCTTTTGGCATTTTAACTTAATCATATATAATGTTTAATATATTCTGATATTTTGAAGGTGGTTTGAGGAGCACTACTGAAACCATTGGATCTACAGCAGTGACCACTCTGATTTACATTAACCAAAAGTACAGACATTAAGGGAAACCCATCTGTTGTGTCCATCAGTCCCATTAGCATCCTGCAACACTTCCAGTGTTTGTAATGTTCTTATATTTGTTCGTGTGTCTTCTGCATATGTTGTATGTGCTTTGTCTTTAGGGGTCAGTGTAACCGAGACAGATTTGAATATAATTTATGATGTAACTAATGTTGATGCAAGTATGTGACTGAGTGTAACTGAAAGTGTATTAAATCATATGTGGACTTCATCCTTGAAGTGGTAATGAAAGTGCAAATGGACCCAATCTCTTATTCATGTTCACTCCCTAAAGTTAGCTGTAGTTCTCTGTTTACAGCGGGTCTTGAATTGCACTGTATGTTTAAGTCCAGTTGTCCTTTGAAATGAAAATGTGTACCAGTGGGATTGTGACTGGTTGACTTTACATGTGAAGGATTTAACTACATTATTGATTTCCATCATGTAGTGACTCAGTAAAAGTAATTTACCCTCTAGAATTTCTTTGTGTGTGTGTGTCTGTGCATTTCCAGGGTACAGTTCTTACCCCAACAATGGATCATGCCATGTCCATCCAGCCCACGTCCATGATGGGACCTCTCACCCAGCAATTAAGCCACCTGTCCCTGGGCAGCACGGGCACAGTCAGTACCCATCACACACACACACACACACACACACACACACACACACACACACACACACACACACACACACACACACACACACACACACACACACACACACACACACACACACACACACACACACACACACACACACACACACACACAAGTGATGCATAAACCAGAAAATTATCCCCAATGCTAACTGCCCTGAAATTCACAACTCCACTTACTCATGTTAAATGCTGAACATCATTTGTATTTTCTTCTGTGCCTAACCTACAGTATATTCCGGCCAACACAACTATGCAGGGGACCTACATCCCCCAGTACACCCCAGTGCCTCCCTCCAATGTCCCAGTAGAGGTATGATGCTTCCTTGCTTCAATGTCAGCTGCTTACTTTTATATTTATATGGAGTGGATGACTAATAATTAAATACTTTATATGAATTAATCTGTATTTCAATATGTAGCTGAGGCATGATACAAAAGTAGTAAATGTGATTGTTTAAAGTGTTAACTGACTTATTTACTGGGCTGGAGAAGTTTCTGTGTCATTGCTGAATTTGTCTTGTCAGAAAGTTCATGTATTTTTTTTTTTATTGTGGTTTATTTTAGTGCTGCAACCAAAGATTTTCGTAATTTAACCACTATTATTTTTGATTAATCAAGTAATTGTTTTGTCTGTAAAACGGCAAATACCACTGAGAAAGGTTTTCAAATGTCTCATTTTATCTGATTAGCTGTAAAACTGAAAACTGACAAGGATGAGTATTTGATTATCATAGCCGCTGATTAATCATGTCAATCAGTCAGTTCCATTCCCACTTCAATGTGTTTCCTGCTATTTTGTCTTTGCTGATGCTGTTACATTTGTAATCTGGATGCACCATAAGTAAATCTCAGATTTAACTTGTGCTCATTGAAACATTTTTGGGTTTCAATGCATCTTAATAATAATAATAATAATAATAATAATAATAATAATAATAATAATAATAATAATAATAATAATAATAATAATAATACATTTTATTTGTATAATGCTTTTCAAAACACTCAAAGACACTTGATATATAAAATCATAAACATTCAAATAGAGGAACATCATAAAAACTAGTAAGCATCTTATAGACTTAAATCATTTAAAATCATTCAGGTGAAACCAGGAGTGATTAGATTTTTCTGTCTAAAAGAACAGTTAATGCAACTTTCAAATAATTAAAATTGTGAAACAGCGTAGTATGTTGACTAAACAACAGCATCTTGGGTCTATTTAAATGCCTCCATTATCCAGCTGGACGAGCCTTCGTGATTGTTTTTCCAGCCTTATGGCAGTGACTCCACACTCTGTCTGTTTCAGTGCTGCAGCAGATCTGGCAGAGCGCTCTGCAAGAGGGCCTCTGTGCCTGCGGTGACTCTTGAGTCATTTGTTGAAATGTGGAGCTTTAGTGGCCTGTGGGATGAGCAACACAGTGAATGAGAAAAGGGCAGGTTTATGAATGGGAAGAGGCTGAGTAGTAAAGCAGGAATTTAGGCTGTGATTGGATGTAGGAGAGGAGAAGCTGGAGTAGACTGAGGGTAGAATTCTAGTCTACATGATGAACTTCAACCAATCCCTGGATGAGATCAAAACTGACTCCATCCGTGAAATCTGACCTTTGTACTTTTTTCATCCACACAAAAGTATTTTGTGTGTTTAATCTCTCTTATGTGTAAGCTGAAGTCTGTGTAACAGACACATTGTTATTAACTAAAAAGTTGCATAATCTGCTTCTTACATTTTATTTTACAGGAGAATGGTGGTCAGCAGCAACAGGTTGCCATGGAGACTCCCGCAGAACACACAAACTACTCATACCAACACACAAAGTGAAGCTAAGGTGGGACATTAAACATTTCTGTGCTCGGTCCTGCAAATCACATGTAGTTGAATGTTTTTAAAGTGTCTGAAAGGTCAAATTATAACAAACATGACAAACACGAAAAATGGCACAAATTGTTACACATCATAGTCTAAAATATTTTTTTTAAAAAAACATGGAGACATGATGCATATTGGGGCTGTCTGGATGGGAAGTAGTAATATTATGACTTACATGGTCTTTTGTTGAATCGTCTCTGGAATTGATAATCATAATATTGTTGACTGCTAGTCAGTGTGTTGCACTTTTGTGAAGAAAACTTTATCTGTAAAAAAAAGGAATGAGACAGCGACTATAATTATTATTTTTCTATTTACAATGAATCAGTTGCATGTAAAGGAAGTTGTTCATAGTGGTGAACCAACAGAGAATAGTTTTCGAACCAGCAAACAACAAACAAGCTGTGATTTTCAGCTATATAACTCTGATAAACCCACGTTACACTGCATGCTCAGCACCAAACAACAGACAGACGAAACTGCTGACCAACAAGTGCCCATAGTAGAGTATAAAGCAGTTAAAAAGCCATCAAAGAGTTAGGAACTCCTTTTACAAGAGCACAGTCCAGTGTGTACAAGCCTGTGCCCCACAAAACATACAGAACTTTTAAAAAAATATTAGTTTAATTTGCTGTACTTTACTGTGGTTTTGAATGTTGTATACAGCACTTTTAAGCATCGGGCTTTAACTTTTGTGCGTTTACATGGCAAACCTAAAATCAACAGCAGATTTTGGCACAAGAAAAACCATCGTCACTTGCTATTGAGGCACAGTCTTTTAAGAAAAGCAGCATTCGTGCTAAGAATGAAAGAGAATGTACTTCAATTTGAAACACCCTTAAATTATTAAGTCCAGTAAAGCTGAGAAAAATTATTGGTAAGAAGCACAGATCATTTTCCAATTCTGAAACTTGTCAGTTCAGAAAACAATATGTAACAATATGTAAAATGCCTACTGTAGCTAATATGTACGTAGCAGAATGACAGCTGTGGTATTAATGCATCTCATGCAGTGTTTTCTAAGCTATGAGCAGAATGTGTTGAGTAGCTTTAGCATAGTAATTCTGAGTTGTGTGTTTTGCAGCTCCCAGCAGGGTGGGGCTGAGGGCACGAAATGAATCCAGCCAAACAGGATTCACATGGAAGAGATCTGTGCTCCATACCATCACTAAGCACCTGGACTTGAACATGGATGACAAAAGGAACATGTGTGTGATTGTGAGCGTGTTTGTTTGTATGCGTGTGAGTGTGTATGTCTGTTTAGTTTTTTTTTCTTTTTTTTAAGACAAAGGACAACACTTAACGTCATTGGACTTTTCTGCTCACATCCTCAAGAGTTGATCAACCAAAGGTGGGAATCTTCTTCAGAGAAGCTTTGATCTATTTTGATAACTGAAAAAGGAACATAACAAAGAAGCTTAAAAAAAACTAAAAAAAAAAAAAAAAACGTAGGAGGGGAGGAAAAGACACAGAGCATTATTTTTGTGCACGTAATATAACAAATCCTTATTTTTAACAGAGCATTCTGGATGTTTCAGAGTGATTCAAGGAAGAGTTGAAACACAATGTGTCTTTTATTTTTTTGTAAAATATGCAAACTTTTATTTTTATTTCCTGATGTCTGTTGTTTGACATTCTATTTGCAGCAGCGGGGGCAACAATTTGTACAGATTTAAAACAGTACAAACACTTTTGCTGGTCTGATGTGTCGAGTCATTCTAACCATGGGAGGTCAACCATTAAAAGCTACTTCTTCCTGTAACTGCTGCAGAGATTTCTATTCATGCACAGATGATGATAGCATTGACTGTTTATAGTTTAGTCAAATTAAGTTTTTTTTTAACTTTAAAATCATCCTTTCATACGTGAACAAAAGACAATCAATTATTTATATTTATATTTGAATTAGAGTTCTATTTTTTAGACTTTTTAGGTCATTGAAGCATACATTTATAGAAAACACCTTATTTAATACTGTAGCCTATAAAGGCAAGATGAAATAGACATTAGGATCTTACCCCACGCATTATTGAGCCTTAATATTTGGCTCGTGAAAATTACTTTTTTTTGATGGTTGGATGACTTTAAATTCACTTCAAATCCTGTATTCACCATCTGAAAAAAAAAACATTGAACGATACTTGTTCATTCTAATGCTGCATTCGATTGCAACTGGGAGTTTTTTGACATTCGTCAAAGAAAACGCCACCAAAAGTTAATTTTCATATATGGTAACTTGGATTGTGGGTTTCTCACCTCCAGGAACTTTCCACCCAAAATAAGAACATCTTACGTGCTTTTAATGAGTTTAACTGAAAAAAAGTTCATTAAATCTGTTGACATGCATCAATATTGTTACAGTTCACTAAAGCCTTCACTATTTGCTGAAGTCAACACAGTTAACTTTAGCATTAGCGTTGTACATTTGTCTAGGCAGTTTAATAAATGGCTGCATTTTAAATAAATAGGACACTAAAATCTGAATATTTTAGCTGCTGAAGCTGACCACAAAAAGAAAACCTAAAGGTCCCCCCTCATTCCACCTCGATGTGGTTTCAAATTCCTGCTTCACACTTCCAGGGTACATCGAATGCAGCACTATAGTCCTCCTGTTGTTTTAATGCGACTCCATGTTAAATCCTCGTCTGTGAGAAGTGGTTTTAAGCGGTTTTGTTGTGGCAAACCATCAGGTATCATTAATTTTATCCTCCGTCAAAGAGATGAACATGTTTTAGAAACGAGCAGTTAGATTACTGAGAGATTTGTGTACAAAGAACAATGCAGTTACTAAATTAAGATATAGTTTAGCAAAAATCAAATGGAAGACTAACAAAATCCCTGAGAATAATTTGTCTGATAGGAAAGGGAGCTGTAGTCTTTTTCAATGCTGCTGTCACCTGAGTTTTCTCTGTCAGTGATTTTTTTTAGTTTGTAGAAAATTGTCTCCTGTTTTTTTTTCTTTTGTCTGTCACTTGAAATCTTTGAGCTAATTTGCCTTATTTTTGATGAATTAATCTTAGAAGTAGATTAGAGTTTAGCTGTAGATTTTAGCTTTTTATAGAATAGATGTTAGTTTTTCTCTGCATAGGGAATGATACTGTTTTCTTGTGCACATTGAGTTTTCTCTTGTTTTCTTTTCACATGAATTTCCGTTCCAAACCTTGCTTCGTCTGTCCTGACATTGTGTCTGGCCTGTTTGTAGGAAGCCTTTCAGAATGGAGAGCTGAACCAAACAATTAGTTTATCTAGTGCTGATTCTAAAGATTCATACTGATGCTGCGTCGGTGTTGCGGATCAAACAAGCTTAAGTACAGAAAAACTTGGATATGTTTCATATTTTGTCAGTCAGCACATCAAGTGGAGCTCATGCACCATCCAAATATGTTGAACTTTAATTTATACAGGCATCAAAAACTGTAGATATGTAGATAATAGAAATAATGGTTTTACAAAGGACTGCTCACTAGACCATGGAAGTGCCATTAAAGACAATTCTTACAGCCTTTAGTGAGACAGCAAGTCTGAATGAATTTGTGAGTGATCCAAAATTCTGCAAAAACAATTTTTAGCTAAGCCTTAATGTTTTTCTCTCTGGATGAACTGCCTGATTTCTCATAGGACATTGATTTGTATATACTGCGGAAATGACAGCAGGCTTCTTTGAGCGCCATCGAGTTGGTCGTCGTCTCAAGTTAGCTGTAGGGTTCCGAGGAGCTTTTCTTCCTGCTCCTCGACCATCCATGTTTGAATCCAGTGAAAAGCAGAGCGCGATAACGTCTTTCTTGAGGCTCACACTTTGATGCTTCTGTCTCTGACTCGTCACTTCCTCACGTTGGCTTTTTTGCTGCGTGTTTCTGTCGTACATTTCTGCAACCAAAGATGTTGTAGCCACTCACCGTTTAGCTCTCTGTCTCGGATAAACTGCTCTCCTCATCTGCTGTCTGTAGCTGGATAAGATGCCTTTTTATTCGTTCTGATAGACTCAGAAAGAGAAAAGGCTGCAATAAAGGTGTTAGCATGCACCCATCGTTCCACGTTATGACTACAATATAAAGTTTATTGGCTCTGTCACATAAAGGACGTGCATCGGAATATTTCAACTCATTTTCATTAATACATAAATAAATGTGTTAGTGGAGTGTTGAACTTTCTTGACCTCAGCAGACATCCGGGAGGAACACAGAGCTCGACTTTTGTAATGTTGTCAAACATGAGTTTTCAGACACGAGAGCTAATTTTGTAAATAGTCTTTCTTTCCTTCCACTTGCTCTTTTCACCATTTTGTTTGTTTCTTCTCGCGTGTTTTCTTGTTTGTTTTTTTTAATGATTCATAACCTGTCCAGATAACACAGTGACTAGCAAGTTTTCAGATTCAGTGCACCATGAAGGAAAATGTTCAGAGAAATGATATTCCATGTATTAGCCATCACTTTTAATACAAAAACAAGATTTTGAAACTATGAAATGACTTGTTACAATGCAGTGTTTATTTATTTAAATTTTTTTTACAACAATAATGATATTACAGGAAATCATTTTGCTCTGAGATGAATTGATGTTTAAAATGACATGACAGTTCTAGGACTACTAAAATCAGTGGTGAACTCCACCAATAGCACACAGCATTTGAAAGAAAACGAACCTCATTGCACTTATTTTTAGTCCGCATCAATTTGTGTGCTATTTTTGTCCATCCTATTGGCAATTGGATGACTTATTTCATAGTTTCAAAATGTTTTGCTGCTAAAACAGGATTTCCAAACAGGTGGTTAGATGTTGTCCATTCTGGATTTTCAAAATCTCGACTTTAATTTTATTTTGGTTGATACCAGTGCACCAATTATCTAATGATATTAATACATAGTAAAGAGTTTTCTGTTATTTTGATAATGAGCAGTTTAAAGTTTAAATTTCAAATCGCTATAGCTCAGAAATGTAATCTTAAGGAGACATTTCTGAACAGAAAATACTAAAAACACGTCTCGCTGCTCAACACTGTATGAACCAAGTTTGTGTGAATCACAAGCATTTTGAAAATCCAACGGGCTCATCTCACTGCCTGCTTGCGAACGGTTTTCTTATTTATACAAGAACTCATTTTGTACAGTTTTGTTAGAGGAAAGAGGTTTTGATATTTGGTTTTTTTGCAAATGCCACTTGGCTACTTTTGTCTTCCTGTGCCAGAGTTGCTAAATTGTCTGTAACTTGTGTTTTTTTTTTATTGATTGAAATAAGATTTGACTTCTTCCTTGGTTTTCTCTTTGAATTTGAATATGTCAGTTTTTCTTTTTTTAATAAAAGCCTTGTTTCAACATGTGGGTGAGCTGTTTGTTGTCACCTATCTTTTAACTAGTAACTGTTGGGCCACATTGTTTACAGCTATTCTTGCAGTAAGTCAAAACTGAATAACCACCTTATAATCTGTACATTTTCTAAATCCATTTATTGTTTGCAAGTTCATAGAGGACTAAAGTTCCAAAATACTTTTTAAAAAAAAAAACTGTTATAAGTTAATTCAACTGTACATTTTATAGAAAAAGAAATTCTTTAAAGAATAGTTAATTCACTACACAATTAAAACGTATAACACCTGTATTCCTAAAATATTCTGCAATTCTGTCACACCTGAAAGGCCACATTATATTTACAATACAAATTGAAACATGTCTCTAATAGCTATTAGTGTTGTATGCAGCTACACACTTTCCCTTTGTTAGCTTTGGATCTTTTTATCATTTGAGGTTTCCCTAACACAGTATTTCCCCCTCAAAACATCAATGTTCATGTACAGAACACACATACAAAACACTGAACTTGTCAAGTATGAAAGTAAATCTACATGTTGTTCACCAAACAGGTTATTAAAGCAAACTCAACCCTGCTGAGCTTGAAAGTGCAGATTCCCTGAATATCCATTATTGGCTCAGTGATGGATAAACTGAGTGATGGAGCCAAGGAAGTTGATTTCTCACTTGTGTTTGTGAGCGCTTTTGTCCTCTTCTGAGCCTGACAGACTAAACACACACTTTTGGATGGGGAGGTATCAGTAGACACTCAGAGCAATTCACAAACCTCTAAACGGGATTGCCAGAGTACAGAGAAAAATTGGTAGGTGTGGATAGTGTTAGGGCACAGTGATAAATGGGATTAGATAACTACCAGCAAAGACCCGACAGATTGCTCTTATCAAACGTATAGCCCTGATGTCGACTTATTCTGAAGGAAGATGAATCCAGGTTGCTTGTTGAGCTTGTTAAAAGTTCAAAAAGTGCATATAGTGCTTGACATGCTTCAGTCGCGGCCTCCCCCCATGATCTGTAGCAGGAAGGAGAACAGGTAGATGATGTCCAGGTAGAGGCTGAGAGTGGCAAAAACATATTCCTCTGGACTTATAGTGTAGCGCTTGTTCCCTAAGAGCAGCTGAGTGTCGAATGCCAAAAACTGTCACAGAGAAAGAGCCAGATAGAGAAAACAAGTATTAAAACACAGAAAAAACACACAAAATGCCTGATAACATTGAGATTTTGTTTAAGGATCTGATCCTCACCAGAGTAAAAAGGATGGCTCCTAACACTGCATAGATGGCATGTAACCAGGGAACCTGTGGTGCAAAATAACAAGCGTTACAAAACACAGTTAAGAAGGAAAGCAGGATGCTAATTTAAGTAAGACAGCACGGGGAAAGATTATCTGTGGGGTTAATCCCTTTCCATTATCCAAGCGCAGCTAGCAGCACCTGTGGCATTATCCTGCTACTGTTGTTTAACTCTGTCTCGGCTAATTTAGTCCTCTTCTAGAAGGGTTGCGGGCAGGATTGGATCATTCTAGAACAGGTGAAGCAGGAGAACTTACATATCCAAATGGAACGACAATGGAGAGTGTGATGGCACAGAGAAGCATGACCATGCACAGAGAAAACAGGACGCCCTGGCAGGAGGTGACATCAACCTGCAGAGAAAAGTGCACAAAGCATTCATGTCATCATTTTGTTTAGTTGCTGGGCTGTTTGAAAGCAGTCTGAAGTTTGCTTCTCACCTTGCTCTGGAAGCTGAAGATGGTGACAGAAAGACACACCAGAGCTGTGATTCCCAGACACAGCGCCACTGACTTGGTGTTGTAAAAGCTGGAGGAAACGAGAATACATGTATAATAGTAAAGCTGCCTTCTCTCTCCTCCACCCTAAAAAGATTTTCATGCCGATACTGATCAACGCATCCCTACAATGTATAATTACCTCGACACAAATCCCATCATGAAGGACATGCTCAAAGTCTATAAGGGAAAGCCAAAAAAAACCCCACATAAATCCAGTTAGGCTGAGTAAAAAGCATGCTGTGTTTTAGTGTGAAGTATTCAAAGTAAAGTACTCACAAAGAGAACTAGCAGAATCACATTCCAGGGAAACTGTCTCCTGTTGAGATAAAAAAAGAATTTTTTTAAAAACAATTTTACTATAAACTTAAAACAGAATCTTTTACATACTGGCATGAATATCTGTGTTCTTTATGCTGCAACAAGAGTTTACCTCAGGTCTCCACAGCAGGACAGTGCAATGTAGGTGGCAAAAAACATGAGACTGAAAAAGGGGGGAAAAAATAACAGATAGCTTAATACAAAATGTAAAAGAAAAGAGAGTCGGTACAATGCGGGTTATGATGTGTTTTCACTTACTAAGATGCCATGTACAGGCTGGGATGGGTCTGAATGTAAAACCTCACTGGTGCGCTGGAAGAGGCAAAAATGAAACTGATTCAGTTCACACTCTGATAAAAGCAGGAGAGAAATCAGAATAAAGCAAAAGAAATGTACAAGTAGTTACCAGAATGTGAAGAGACAAACGACTCCCACAGTGACAAACAGCTGGAGCATAAGAATGGCGTAGACCTGCAGGTACAGCAGACAAACATTGTGTCAGAGTAACAGAAGTACCACTGCAGCATGTAGTTTTATCCATAAGTGTAGTTTGTTTTATTAAATACGTTTTCAGTACCTTCCTGATGAAAGTCTGTCTGATGGTCTTGTCGTCCCAGGAGAACTGGGCCTGCATCTCCTCATAGCCTGAAGGAAGAGACGAAAAAATAAGATTTGTAGTTAAAATGAAAAATGTAAACAATATTGATGGAAAAGTAGCTTTAAAAAATCCATTTGTTGTCACTCTTAGTTTTACCTGAATAATGATAATAATGATAATCATCAACATAATCATATACAACAAAATTACAATAGCACAAAATCTAGTATTGATTTAGGGTCTGTGTAGAACTAGAAGCCGGCGTTCGCACTTCTATTACAACACAATATGTCAAACGACATGGAGGTATTTTTCTCACCTGCTGTTGCCTCCTGATAACTGGGAGGCTCATTGTCGTCACCTACCTGCTGGGACAGAAAAGCACAGTTTGGAGGGTCAATGCATTTTCACTCCCCTGTATAGAAATGATAGCTGCTTTTACAGTCGCTATACAGCGTGAAATTTGTGTTTACTCTGACACACAAACCAACCCAGTGGTACTTTTCCTCTCATCTTTGCTTTAGCTGCACAGAGTCAGTGACACATGAAATTTTTACAGATCAAACCAGCCTCACGTGTTTCATCCAAAGCAGCCGTCTTGTTTGATTTGTTCAAAAGGCTCCATATTTGCATAACCAGTATAAATAACACAAGTGTCGAGAATAAAGCAATGTCACTTACACAGACATCAAAAATCACCTTGTTTGTCTCATGATGTTTGATTTTTGAGCCAGGTTAGTTTTTACCATCACAAACGCAACAAACAGTCATGTCTCAAAACAATGACTCTATAATCTGTGTCCTTCTATGAGCTCACGTTTGGAGCAAAGAGGCCTCTATCACAGTTCTAATCACAAGAAATAAAATTAAGACGTTGCAGACATAAATAAATCAGTGTAATTGTAGCATAATACGGCAAACAAGTTAAGCATACCTTTCCCTTTTTCATGATTTTTCCCTTATTGCTCCTTTGTATCTCTGATGATGATAACTGTTCAGATGTCCCTTGTAAGATATTTTAAGGTATCAAGCTGTAATATATCCAAAATCTAAAAATGTCCTTATTCCTTTTTAAAAAAAAAAAATAAAAAATGCTCTGTGGGGCTTCAAAAGCAAAAAAAGACAAGCTTGTGAGCAAAAATGTTGTCCGTGGAATAGTTGTTGCTCTGAATTTGTGTGCAGTGTGCGGATTACAACGCAGCTTTATAGGCCTGCGTGTGGTTAATCTCCCTCTAACCCTGATCCCACGCCACCCCCATCCTCGGCCTAATGAGGTCTGTCCGGCTCTGTCCAGGTAGTCCCACATCGCTGAGATCAAACCAGACCATACCACTGCTGCTGCAAAACGGGGGCGCCGTTTATGTCTTCTCTTTTCTGGCACAGAGCTTCTTAACAGCGTTCCAGGACAGTTAATCATCCTAGTGCTCATCAGAAAGACTCAAAGGAGTTACATATCTGAATTACATATGCATTATATAACTATTTTAATCCACTTTTTGGGTGGGGGGTTGTGAGGGGAATGAGGGGCAGAGACATAGAGGATATTTAATAATCAACATGTGCATTTTAAAACTGCAGATAATTATGATTATTGATACACAAAAAACAACAACAGCACATTTGAATTTCTTTGTACACTCATATGCACATGTACTGATAAAATAGAAATTACTGCTGCTAATTGTTGTGATCAGTCAATATAATCGGTGTAAGCTTTGTTATATTTATCAGTCATTTGTGATTTACTATTTGAATCAATAAATCAATCAAACAAACTGTAGTAGGCAGTTGGGTTTGTCTAATGTTTGTGCCATATTTTATAGCCATAGTCTACTTTATTTTTAGCAAACAGGTCACGTAAACATATGAGCTCATGTTTTCATGTAAGAGGCTGCTTTAGTAACAGGCACACCAGACTAATGAGAAAGAAGGTAATGACATTATGGAGTGTACACGTGGAAATTTACTAGCAGCCACTCACCTTTGACCTTCTTTTACTCAGCTGCTGTCTTCTTTAACAAGCACAAAATAAGCAAGGAACAAAACCAAGAGAAAGCATTTGTGTAAACATTTTCCTAATGAATGTAAATTTTCATTATTTGCTTTAATGTATAGTGTCCGATGACTGAAAAATCTGCTGTTTGCAATGTGACAGAGCGGCTATGTAGGCTACCAAACTGAAACACATGTTGATGCGATGTTTGTTTTTTAATTGATGTCATTTACCTATTATGCCTGGCATGAAGGTAAGATACAACAGGCAAAACAGAGAAAAAGAAACCAAAGAAGGAAATACAAGAAAATGTCCAAAAATAAACATTTAGATGCATATTGTTCATTGGAAACTGATGCAAACTCCTGCATATTTCATTACAAAGAACTTCATTTGCATGTTTAAACATCAAATTTAAGAAAAATTGTGATATGGGGAAAGGTAAAGGGGCAGACACATATGAAGACATCACTTAAAGCATGTGGCAATCCCAACTGGGCCTTTATTAGGTCAGCAGAAAGATCCAGAAGAAGCAGCACAACGTCTAACAGAGAGCAGAAGAAGAACAGGTGGAACAAATCTGTGTGTAGCTGGACTGATTGAGAAACATCCTGATGCATCTCAGACCAAGAAACACTCTGAAACAAAAACTGGTAGCCTTAGGATAGAACACCCAGATACAAGCTTAGCCACATTGTATATGCAGTCCAATGCAGCACCAATGCAGCAAGGAGTACAGAGACCTATATATAGCAACCAGCAACCCTTTCCCAAGTGCATGACAAAACATAGGACAAGACTCAACTGTCTATCTGCATCTTGAAGATAATGGACACGCCTTCGATGACACCAATGTTCACATTCTGGACAGAGAAGACAGATTGTTTGAGAGAGGAGGGAAGGAAGAAATCTGTGTTTAACTAGAGGATCCATCTCTGAACAGAAGAGGGAGTCTACAACACCACTGATCAGGTACTTATAATGCAATCTTTTGATCCCGTCCCAGACAGTTTCACCACCATTTACGCCTTGAGTCATCCCTCACATGGCAGTTTCACAACCATTCAAACCTCTGTGCATGTGAGCCTTGGGCCGGTAACTGAACATTAGCCATGTGATTTGGTTGTAAATTCATAGCTTGGACACTCCATCATACATGTTAGGACTGAGGAAACATCTTGGATGAGATGTCAAAGTCTTCAAGAACCAGAAAGAGAAGTCCAGCTGCTTCCAACTGAAGCTCCTAGGATTTAATAAAAAAATATTAGCATTAGCACTAAGACTGGATTATATCAGGTCATATGAAACAATAACAGGAGAGGTCAAACAAATATGTAGAACGGTTTTAAAAGAAAAGATGAGAGCCAAACTTATGTCTGAAGCTGAATAGAAAAAAAGCGTGCAGAAAAGTACGTCTGGCCACTTGGGGGCAGCAGAAACAACCCTCAATATGTAAAATATGTAACTTGTGAAACTCTGGTTCTCTTCATGACCACTAGATGGTAGCAGGAGACAAGAAAATACTCAGTGTGGCAGTCAAGCCCTGTATTGGGAGCTAAACAAAGTAATATTTTTAACCATTGTCTTGTGCTTCATTTCCCAGGTAAGAGACAGGTATTGAAGAAAGCTATAAGATACTTTAAATACAATGCAGTTTTTCTCTTTTACTTTTAATCATGGTGTGAGAGCATATTTAATGACAACAAATGAGCTGCATATGGGTCCGTGTATTTATCTGGCAATTGGATATTCCGTTCTGAAACGGGTATTGAAAAACAAAAAACGAGTGGTTATTTGATCTTCGTTTTAAAATACAAAAATTTAAATTGAAATACAAGGTGTTTTTCCTTTTCATGATCAAAAAGGGATATACGAAATTTAAAAATGCTGTGATTTTCATTTTATATTTAGAATAACAAAAAAATAAAATCAGTAAGAGACAGAAACGAAAAAAGGTCAGTTTTTTTGATTTTCTGAGACCGGAAGTGGTCATCAGCAAGTGTGGAGCCAAACGACAACAAGATTCTCAGAGGGCGGAGCCAGAGAGCAGCGATTGGTCAGACTGACTGAGAGCCAGAGAGCAGTGATTGGTCAGACCATAGATGTCGATAGAAGACAGCGCGCTAGCGTATCTAGTCTATGTATATCTATTGTCGGCACGTCTGGTAGCATCTCTGGCTGCTGTTGACCTTGTTTTTGGATAGTGATGGCGAGATGAATCTTCATAGTGATGCTCCTCTGATACCCGAGGCTTCGGCACATGCGCTGTAGCTCATGCAGCAAACGTATCGAGCCACTGTGCCGAGGCGTGGTTTGATCACGTGACTCGTGACGTTTGAATCACTTCAGTGACGTTGGAAGCACTCAACTGCTTCGAATCACCTGATTGGTTCGGTTTGTTATGTGAATCAGTCAGCGGGATCGAGTGTGTTCCGGGATAGTAGATCCCTATTTAGTGTTGTTCATTTGAACTGTTTTTCGCAGAGTAGGTTGTTTTTTTTGCTGTTGTTGCCGTGATTTGCTTTGAGAGAGTAGTATGTCAGATTTCGTATTTCGTATTTCGTAGAGAATAGATAGATAGATAGATAGATAGATTTTATATATATATATATATATATATATATATATATATATATATATATATATATATATATATATATATATATATATATATATATATATATATATATTCCCAACTCACCACCCCCATGCCACAACACCTGGCACAGAACCTTGTCAGCTGCTTAGCTGACAGACTACAAACCAAAGAAAAAAACAGTTCACTGGCTGTTGCTACACTTGTGGCTCTGCAGTTCAAAATTTTTGGATTCACCAATCAGAGTGGCAGCCAGTGTGAAAGAACGTTTAATAACAGAATGCACAACAATTGACATAAAGAATACCAAGCAGCAGTCATCTACGTCACCAGCACCACCGCAGCCTCGTCCTCCACCACCAGCAGCACCTTCCACAGGTATTTTTTTTCTCTTCTGAATAGGGAATGACCGACATTTCTGGTGATGATGATCTTCAGTATTTTTCAGTTCAACTGTGGAGCCTATTGGACGAAGACGCAAGTAGAGCCTGGCAAATGCAAAGCGCCACAGCGAATGCAATTGTAGAAAGAACGGCAGACCCACTGGCTTACTGGGCAACCCACAAAACCGTTTACCCAAACTTGTACAATGGAGCCAAACATTTCCTGTGTACCTCAGCCTCATCTGTGCCGTGTGAACAGGTTTTTTTTTCTAAGGCTGGGGAGATAGTTAGTAAAAGAAGGAACTGCTTGAGTCCCAAAACTGTTGATAAATTATTTCTCAATAAAAACTCATAACCAGTTACATAAGAACACCCTCTTTACTGACCTCTTTACCAATAAACCCCAAGACATACTTTGCCAAAATCCAAAATAATCCATATAATCTTTATTTGCACCAGCCCCATGTGAAAATGACATCAGTCTGTATTTGTAGAGCATCTCATGAATGTAGCAGCACCGTTTAAATGTTTCATAACACAGAATATAAGCAAAGAGTATATAGGGATACAGACAAACATGGCAAATAAGAAACGTGCTCTTCAATAGTTATTGTCATTATTATTACTAGTAATATTATTTTTGTGTCCACTAGAACCCATACAATCATCTAGTGTAGTCAAACAGGAATGTGTGCATGGCGAATCAAATCCGAAACAATCCATGAACCAACGACCACATCTTGATTGCACTTCATTTTATTGATCACTAGATGTCCTACTCGAGCACTGTGTGTCATTGAGGCCTCGAGTAATGAACCATGTTTTGAATGAAGTGTCGAAGCTTCAACAAAGCCTCGATCTGCCATCACTAAATCTTCATGAAGCATTGAGGCTTTCCATCCAATTGGTTCACTCACGGTTCGAAGCTTCATGGTGCTTCATTTGCTCTACTGCGCCATCAACTGGACAAATAAAAGTAAAACAGGCAGAGTGCCTCTAATGACACTAGCTTTGCTATGTGAAGCTTTGAATTGTGCTTAAATGATAATACCAATAAACAAGTAATATACTTAATATAGTGTCTGCTTTTCCTGATGGCAGGGGCAGAGGGGGAAATGGAAACAAACTGGGGGGAGATTTGAGATTTGTAGCTTGACTGCTTGATTGATTGTTCTGGCTTTCTGTAGTGCTTAGACGCTTTTAATTGTAATAAGGGCTATATAAATGAAATTTATTGTGCTTTTGCTACTTGTTTTGTGACTGTGCGTGTGGTACCAGTGACAACCTGTAAAACAAAAGTAGGGACAACATTTTATTTGTTTTTATTCAAAAATATAAATTTTTCCACAGTGCTGGGATTCAGGCGACTTCTTTTTTTTTGGACAATATTTTTCTAGCTCCTTGGAACACAACAGACACTTCACCTTTTAAAATACCAGAAAAAAAAGAAATTAGAACAAGCGATGTGTGGGGTTGTCACAGTTATACATATTACACTTCACTAGTTATGTGCCTACCTTATTAGGAGAAATCAGGTCAAAGCGTTCCCAGACAGGGGAGAATCTTCTCTTTCTGGCTGGTTCTATAAAAAACAAAGAGTCTCAAACCGATTGAATGCAAAGATACAGCAGGTAAAATTCCAACAAATGTGAACGGGGAATCCATTGCGTTTCGCTGCCCTTTATATTTTTGAATTGCACGTCAAACCTGCGAACCAGTTCCTGAACCAGTCACGCGGTAGGACCGGCTTGCGAGGCTTTCGAACGTCATCATTTTTTGGCTCCGCCCCTAAATGAAGCAAGCTTCGATATGCGCTTCGTGGACACGCCCCCTCCATTACTCGACAGACGCTTCGAAGCCTCGGCACATCTCGTAACATCACTATTTTTGGAGTAAAACACGGTAAGAAGATAAATACTTCCAACCAGTAGCGTTGTCTTGTTGTACGTTAAGTCAGCGACTTGTGAAGAGTTGTGTTTTGTCGTGTTTGAGCAGTTGGTCCGGACGCGTTAGCTAGCTAAGCGGCTAAGTTAGCTAGCGGGCTAATTAACACAGGTGGCTAACTTACCGCTGAACACCTGTGTTAGTTGCTGCAGCAGCTGTCCTCATTATTAGAATGACCTTCTCAACCTGTATTTCTCTGCTGTGTATTTTATCTTTTAAAAAAGTTATTTTACTTTGAGGTTAACTGAAACCCGTTCAGCTACACTGAAGTTTAACATTCAGCTGGTTTGAATTAAACCATGCTTAACTTAACGTGCAACATTACCTCTCTGAATTTCCATAATTTCATTAAATTCCTTCTCTCTTCCACTGCTCAAGTTCAATCCAGTATATTAAATGACATTAATAGTGAATAAACTAACAACCAGCCATTGTATTTATTTATTACTGTATGTATTTGTAGTAAAACATGAGTTGAAACATCCTACTTTTGGATCTAGAACTGCACAAGCCGTTCATTTTCAGTCATCTGATGAATTAAACTCTCCTTTTTATGTGAGGTTGAAGCAGAAAGTCTGAGTTAACAAAGAAAGTTCTTTATAATTTGCGATACCTGTTATCTCTGACTGAGGCTTTAGTTTTTGTTGAGCTGATTTACACGTAGAAACTTTGTTCAGGAAAATTTCTCAGTAGCTCAGAGGACAGACTGCTTTTTACACAACCTTGTAAGAGAATGTCTGTCAGTGCTTTCAGCAGAATTTAGAAACACAACACTTCCTAAACAGATATTTTGAGGCTGTGAGGTTGAACGTTTGAGAGTATGTCAGTGTGTTTGTTTGTGGTCTTTCTGTTTCTAGGTGGAAGCTGAATTAGTGAGGATGACTCCTGCTCCTGTCACCTCTAAGCTCCTCACACATCTTTACCTGCACATGAGGAAAATCACTCCTGTAGAATGCAGGTATGTTTGTCATTATTATAAAAAGGTGTTGCCTGGTGACCTGTCAGAAACCCATTATACAGAGTCAGCCAAAATAATGTTTACACACATCAGGAAAAGAAAAAATTGCATAAATATTTCAATACCACGAGATCACGATCATCACGAGATTAATAAAAGTTATCTTTGGCCTCTACAATTATAAGAGGTGCTCAAAGTGGTGGCCACTGGCTTCATAACTTTCTAATTTTTATTCCAGTCTTGGTTGAAAATAGAAACTCTGTATTGATTCAGGTAAAAACTGAACTTCACAGCATGTTGGAGCAAAACAACCAGATGAAAACTGTGATGGTGTTGGATTGTCAGACTGTAATGTTGCAGCTCAAAGCAGCTTTTCTATCTCAGTTCATTCTGACATTCAGCTATGAATCAACACAGCAGATGGTGATCCATGCTGTGGAAGTCTCACATCTCCTGATTTAATGGAGCTGCTTTGCACTTTTTACACTGTTTATTCACCAACACTTTATTTAATAAAAGTCCCATCTAGTTTTTATGAGGAATGTGATGTTTTAATTTCTCTGTGAATAACTGCAGTCTAATGCAACAGCTGGAGTTGTAACATCTGTCCTGATATTGATCATGAAATATTGATCAGAATACTTATGTTAGCAGTCATCCCTGAAGTTTTACATTAAAATCTTTACTTGTGTTGTGAACTTTGGTAAGAAGCAGAAACGTTAGCGTTGCCATGGATACATGAGTGTTAAATTCTGTCCATGTTTCCATTTTGGGAAATGCAGTCCAGTTCCAGAATGTGGAGGAATTTAGTCTCACAATCACAGACGACAAATATTATCTGAAAGTCGGGTTATTGTTGTTTATCAGCACTATACAAAAAGATTAATGTTAGAAATATTCCAGTTAAGACTCTAGAATATCATGATTTATGTAAATTTACCTCAATAATATGAATGTTCAGGTTAAGATTGTACAGTGATATTATGTAAGTTTAGCTGATTGAAGTTTATGACTCTGCACTAAAATATTATTTAAATTGACATCATTATTATAACATATAGGGTCAGACCCTACAGTATTGAGATTAAGAAATCAAATATTCTATAAAATGTAAATACACTGAACTCATTTGGATATATTTAAGTGAATGATACAATATTATTTGACACAAATCTATCTAAATCAAAATTTTAATAATTTTCACGCCAAACATTTACTGGATTGATTTAAATATTAAAATCACTCCTTTCTAATCCTCTGCTGTACGTTCAAACCTGAGGCCTTAAATAGAAACACACAAGTATCTGTTTGAAGGAACTTCTGCAGAGTCCTGGTTCCAGAACATGATGATAGAATTATAGACAAACTTTAACAAAAGCTGCCTGAGAGTTTACAGGTTTTTATGTTGGATTTCTTCAGTAATTTAATGAGCGTTAGCAGCAAAAATCAAGTGTTCATTTGATGAACTTCATTTCCTAAAACATCCAGAATTGGAGCTCATATCTTTGGCAGCTGGAAAGTTTCTGCTCCTTCAAAGTTCACAACACAATGAATGAATTCCTAAAACACTCTCAATGCTGAAGCAGTGATCAGTTTTTCTGTTTCTTCTCTGGAGATGCACAATGAGGGACGTCTGCAGCGACTGAGAGTCTCACCACATCCTGACATGAGGAAAAAGACTTTATTGAAGACTACAATGAGAAAAACTATCAGACAGCAGACGGCTGCATTTAAGGTGAGCTCTGAACATTTGATCTGGAACAGGAATTCAATAACGGCAACATGAGCTTCATTTCTGTCTGTAGCTGCTGAATTCATGGATGAATCATCTGGCACTAGAGAAGAAGACCATCAAACATCCACGTCAGCTGATGGAGGTCCAAGAGTCTCACTGAACAACCAACCTACAGAGTGAAGACCTCAAATCTGATTGGACGGCCTCCTATTCAGCCACATGTGTGAACAAATGCCTCTAAGCTGATTTGTTTTCTAAAATAAATCTAGTTTGAGTCCTAATCTATGCCTGTGTGTTTGCTTCTTTACAGCGCTGTTAACAGTTTAGGCTGTTAGATTGTTCCAGATAAGACAAGTAGAAGATTCTTCAGAGCCGTTCTACCACGAGCCTGACAGGAAGAACTCCAACAGCTACTGAATGTTCCTGTGGTCCCCTCAAGGCTACAGGAGGAGCCCTACGAGGACGAGCCGGTCCACCTGATGGCGGCCAGTTGCTGCAGTTCAAAGCCAACACCGACTACGTGGACTTCTACTGGACCACACGGAGGCCTTCAAACCGGACCAACAAGTTCACGACTCCCCGACTCGTGGGTCTGAGGACACCGCCGAGCCTCGGCCCAGCCGGCCTCTTGTCTGTGGGTGTTTGAGTGCTGAGAGGTTTATGGATGTAAGTGAACGTGTCTGTGTTGAAACAGCAGCTTTTGACTCACTAACACCGCTAAAAACCAAGAGCTCCTTTATTTGTGACTTCCACTAAAAAAACTGATGAAAATAAGTTTGCCAGGGTTCTGACTGATCACAGATTATTAAATCATGGAAATAATTGTTTAAATATTCCTTTAAACAATCCTGTTAGGTCTACATTTCCTTTACACTGACTTCTTGGTATATGTACAAGTATTTTGGGTGGAATATACCATTAAGCCTGATGTTCAAGGGTTCTTCGGGGAATATACCATTAAACCAACCTTTTAGGTAAATGTTCCAGGATGTTGGGTAGAATATACCATCAGATCCACCTTTTAGGTCTACATTGGAAGATTTTAGAGTAGATTATTACTCCAAACCATCCTTTAGGTCTACATTTACGGTGGAATACTCCTTTACACCAAGATTTTTTTTTGGTCTACATTGAAGGATTTTAGGTGGAATATTCCTTTGAACGAACTTTTTAAGTTTATGTTCAAGGATGTTGGGTGGAATATACCATCAGACCAACCTCCAAGGTCTACAGTAGTGAATTTTAGGTAGAATATACCATTAAACTCACCTTTTAGGTCTACATTGGAGGATTTTAGGTGGAATTTTCTTCCAAACCATCTTTTAGTCTACATTTAAGGATGTTTAGGATGGTATATTCTTCTGAACCAACTTCTCAGGTCTACATTTCAGGTGGAATATTCCTCCATACTAACTTTTTTGGTCTACATTGAAGGATTTTTTCTAAACCACCCTTTCAGGTCTATATTTGATGTTTTAGGTGGAATATTCCTTTTAACCAGCCCCTCAGGTCTCTTTGAGGATTTTGGATGGAATACTCGGTTAAACCAACATTTTAGGTGCATGTCCAAGGATTTTTGGTGGAATGTTCCTTTAAGGTGGATGTTTGAGGACCTTGTAGGTGGAATACTTCCTGAAACCAACCTTTTAGGTCAACATTCAAAGGTTTAAGGGGGAATATTCCTTTAAACCAACCTAAATTTCATGTTTTGATCATTATCAAGTGAGAAACCTCAATCCAGACTCCTCATAATGACATTTGAGATTTATGCTGCTGTTATTTGTTTAGTCCAGACTAAATGACAGAAATCCACAACTGTAATTTTATTTCAGGACTCGGTTAATAAATGTCAAAACAATCCATGTGACTAAAAACTCAACAGCTGTACAAACTCTAAGATTAAACTCTCCACAAGGATCCAAAATAAGTTGGACTTCTACATGAGAGCTTTAATTATTCTTCATCTACTTCCTGAAAAGTTTGGTCAATAAAAAAGACAAAAACTAATATTTTCAGCTGAACTAAAGACAGACTTTGTGATTTTTCTGCTCACATGTTGTGTTGTTGTAAACTTCCTCTTTCAAATAAATATCCTCCTAACCCCCTGGAAACCAGTGTTTGTCCTGTTTTTGTGTTGCTCCTCAGCGACCCCAGACAGCCGGGTCGTAATGTTTTTTGAGCAACACACCATACTATGACGTTTTTACAATGACGGTTCTGCTATGAAACCAATTTGACATGTTCAGGTGTTCTTTGTGTGAAAACTCAGAGATTTCAGGTATCAGAAGGTGGTTTTCATCTTTCTTTGTTAACTTTCTGCTTCAACTTTAAATTAAATTTCCTTGACTAAGCCAGCCCTCTGGACTTCCAGTAAGCTGTGTTCCTATTGGCTGTCCAGGTGGCTGCTTGGTGTTATCAGGAACACCTGAGCAGCTCAGTATCTTCCTGCTTTATTTGGCTGCAGACTTTTCAAACATTTCCCCTGCTTCTCTTCACCACAGAACTGGGTTTGGCTCCTTTGCTTTAGTTTGTTCTTTAGGCGTTGGCTTGCAGCTTCCAGCAGTAAAATCGTCTTTAATGTGTTTCTTGGTGTGCTTTAGGGCTTTGTACTGGATAGTTGTCTTGGTAAATGTGGTTCTTTAGCCACAGTTAGCACATGGTGCTAATGTGTGCAGTGATTAGTGGATTTGGTACAGCTGAGTTGTGTCTTTGTCTTGGCTGTAGTGAGTCTTCAGAGGTTTTTGGCCAGACACATTCTGTATTCTTGTTTGAGAACCAACGTTGGTTGTCCAGAAGGTAAGAGTTCCTGTCCTGATTCTCTGTTCTCAGAGGTTCTCTGGTAGGCTGCAGGAGACTTTAGCGTTTGGGTTGTACTAGTTTGGTTTTTGTAAGGTTTCATTTGGACGACTATCTTGAGGCCCCTCCATGTGGTTTAGTGAGGTTTTCTGGAACAGTTCTACAAAGCAACCTGCAGCAGAAGAGACTTTGAGAGTTTTTAGGAAGTTCTGGAGACCAGACTTTAGAGCAGCGGAAATATTTGTCAGCAGTTTGAGCAGGAGAAGGTGAGCTTCAGAGTAGAAATGAGATGGAAACCTTCTTGACCCGTGTGGTGAGGTCCTGTACCAAGAGTTTGAGCAGGTTGTGAAGAGTCTGTAGTTCTTTGGTCTGAAAGCACAAGAAGAGTCGACTCATTAAAGGAGAAAACAGGAGATATTGTTGGTTCTTCTGTCGCTCTGCAGTTTCCTTAGACTGAATATCAAGTTTGTATTTGAAATGATTTACCATGTGAGCCAAAGAAGACTTCAATAAACTCCCTCCATCCCCTGGACACAACATATTTTATTACCATGTTAAATGTTTTTTTTTTTTTTTTTTTTTAATGTTTTTGAGTTTTAATCATAGTTTTAGCATAGTTTTATTCTCTTTGCTTGTTTAGTTTTGTCATCTGTGTGAAAGGTGCTAAATAAATAAAGTTGAATTGATAAACTGAATAATTGACTAACTCATGATTGTGACAACAGAAGTATTTTCATTGTGATTTAAGGGTTTATTTAATTTTTAAGGTTGGAGTTAAAATCTTGACAGAAAAAGACGATTAAAGAAATAAACTACATAACAAAAAGCAATTAAATCAAAGGAAAAAAATTTAATACAAAAAACTTTTTAAAAGTTTTATTATTAAAATGATTTAAGAAATTTAAGATGTAATTTTCTGATTAAACATTAAATTTTTTTTAATTAAATGTTTTGTCTTTTTAAAGGTTTATTAATCTAATTAAATGTTTTGCATTTTTTAAATGTTTAATATTCTTCTTGTTGAATTGTATTTTTTAAGTGTTTAATTATGGAAAATATTTTATCTATAATTTGTAATATTTGTATTTTAAAAATTTTGTTTAATTTCATAGTGACATGTATCTTGTTGAATTATCTCATTCAATATTTTGTCTGTTTAATATAATTTAATTGTATTTAATGTTTAACTCTATTAAACAGACAAAATATTGAATTAGATAATTCAACAAGATACAATACATGTCATTATGAAATTAAACAAAATTTTTAAAATACAAATATTAAAAATTACAGATAAAATATTTTCCATAATTAAACACTTAAAAAATACAATTCAACAAGAAGAATATTAAACATTTAAAAAAAATGCAAAACATTTAATTAGATCATTAAACCTTTAAAAAGACAAAACATTTAATTAAAAAAATGTAATGTTTAATCAGAAAATTACATCTAAAGACAATAAAACTTCAAATAGGAATTAAACAGAAAATACAATGAAGCATTTAAAAAGAAAATTAAACATTAAAAGATGGTAAAACATTTAAAAAGAAAAACCTTAAAGATTTAATCGAAACATTAAATATTGGGAAAGGAAAAAAAACTCAAACAAGCCGATAAAACATTTGAAAAAACAAACATTAAAAAGACAACATTTGGAAATCAAATCAGACATTAGAAAAGAATAAAAGGTGAGAAAACAGCAAAACTAAACGTTTAAGAAGAATCAAACTAAAGACAAAACATTCAAAAAGACACTAGTTAGACTTTAGAAGATCAAATTAAACAGAAGAGACAATAAAACGATCAAAAAGAGCAAAAACAGATAAAGGTCTGAAAGCATTTTCTAGTCTGAAACGAAAACATCAAGTTGTTTCTTCAAACGTTTCCTCTTTCTATGTTCTTGGTTTGATTGTGGACAGATTTACTAAGAACTCATTTCAGAAAACTGCTTTCCAGATAAAGTCTACTAGTAGTTGAAGGCATTTATCAAACTGTTACCTTCTGATCTTCACAAACTTTACTGTTCAGTAAAGAGAATCAAAGTTTGTTGAGGATTTCTAAAAAACCCACAGGTGAAGGTCTGAGAAGAACTCAGATGGATGGTCTAAATGTGAAATCAAGACTCATGGTCACAAGTTTTAAGGCTTCTGTTAACCAGAAAGTTCAAACTAACAGAGAAGTACTGAGAAACTTTTAAGATTTCAGTCCTCAGACTGTGGAAAGGTTCAAACTAACAGAGAACTACTCAGGAACTTAGAAGATATCAGTCCTTGGACTGTCTGAAAGTTAAATCTAACAGAGAACTACTGTGGGACTTCGAAAATTTCAGCCCTCAGACTGTGTGAAAGCTCAGGTCCTGAGGACTCGGGAGGTGTGGGGGCTTTGGAAAGTCTTGGAACTGAGGGTTCAACCCTCCAGCACAAAGGCTGAAGTCCAACCTCCTGAGAAAAATGGTCGAGTCAAGACTCGAGTTAAAAAAAAACTCGAAAACGACAAAAAATAGATGATAAATGCGCAAAAAAAAGAAGAATTAGTATCTGAGCGAATAGCTCAGGGGGATAAGAAGAGGACTACCAAGTGGAAGGTCGCAGGTTCAAGACCCGCGACGGGCAGTTTTCTTTCTTTGTCTTTGTCAGGATTTTGAGAAAATTTAAGAAGTGTCTGGTCTTGAACCAGCGACCTGCAGCTCCATAGGCAAATCCTTAACTCACTGAGCTACAGATCAGATAAAAAGAAATAAATTCGTCCTCCCTTTGACATCGTAGTTCATGAAGTGACCACATGGGCAGGGCCAAGGCGGAGTCTGGGTGGAGTCAGGGCGGAGAGTAGGTGGGGAGGTGGGTGGCGGCCTCCCCCCTCTACTCCCCCACCTCCCCGCACCACCCACCACACCTTCCCCCACCCGACGAGTTCTTCGAGTCTCCACGAGTTCTTCGAGTCTCCACGGGTTTTCCCGAGTTTCTGGAGTTTCCACGAGGTCGGAGGCAGAACAAGTTGTCATGAAGAGGTGTTGAAGTCGGTCAGGATGGACTGACTTTTTACAGCGACTAGAAGGACAATGACTAGAAGAGCAGGTCTTTAGCCACCATCCATAAAATCCATGGAGTCGCTCCAGAGAAATGAAGGAGGGTCAACTTTTATCAACCTCCATCCAGATCTTCAACTTGATATCTTTGACATTTTTAGCACCACAAACCTTTAGTATCACACTTTATTATCATTTATTAGGACTTTAATGGAATCCACCAGCAGATTTAGTTTTTGTTGACAAACTTTATTCTTGTCATCGTGGGACTGCAGTATTTAAAACTGTTCCTTCTATTTGACCTCATGTTTATTAGTTTTAGTGGAGAAAGTTATTTTAGTTGTCGATTAGTCTCTTAAAAACCAAATAATAAATTCGACTAGTCAAGAGGTTTAAATTTCTTACTTTGTCATATTTTAAATATGACAAAAAAATATAAAAAATAAAGCGTCTTGAGACAATTTGACCTGTAATTGGCATTATATAAATTGAATTAAAACTGTATCTATCTTGTAATGTTGGAGTAATTCAGCCATATATGTTGGAAAACACATTTCTTTGTCCATTAATCTGTTGATTGTTTTCTCCACTAATTCATTTCTTGTTTTGGTTTATAAAATGTCAAACCCAAATATATTCAGTTTACTGTCATAAAAACCAAAAAGACTTACATTCATGATGCAGGAGTCAGGCGGTTTTTCACTTTTTATCTTAGTTTAGTCAGAAAGATAGTTGATAATGTGTGAATTGTTGCAGCTTGTGAGCCGTAGAAGGTTTTAATCTTTGGGGCCGAGTGTCAGAAAACATTTAGAAACCAACATCAACAAAACACAACTTTTGCATGACAATATCTAATTAAAGGACATTTATTTCCAACATAAATGTTTGATATTAATCCTCTGGAGCTTTCTCTTCACATCGTCTCCCACCTGGACTGGTTTGGTCGGGAGCATGTGCAACAAACATTTGAAAAACTGCACTTTAACATCAATGAATGACACTGAAGTTTAATCTCTACATAAATGAGACTGAGTCTGGATGTGCTGCTCTGTCATTAACTCCTAAGTTTAGGGAAAGTTCAAACAAAAGAGGACAGTTCAGATCAGACTTGAGAATGAGCTTATTTTGTACAAACACCTCAGACTCTCTGAGCTTCAGCACCTGTAGCAAGATATTTTAACAACAAGCAACTCAAGAGATCCAGAAATTGGAGAGAGTTAGCTTTAGCTGAGCCAAAGAACATGTCGGACGCTAACCTAGCAAACATTTCAGACTTTTCTCTGTGAATTCTGAGAAATAATTTCTTACTGAATGACAGCTACACATCTTAACTCAGTCTCATGAAAACAGACTCTAATTCAGTGTCATCCATCCATATTAAAGTGCAGTTACCCAAAATGTTTGTTGCATGAGCTCCAACAAAACCTGTCCAGGTAGAAGGCCACTTTGACAAACAGGAAGTGGAAGATTCCAAGCAGATTTATAGAAGGGGGAACTGGACTGTACTAAGTGTGGTGGAGTACAGAGGGGTGTTTTGTGGGTTTTTAAGGCTGATAATGATTATTAGTGAGACACTTGGAGTAGATATTCATTTGCAGTAAATGAAAGTATTTAAAATCTTGGAGTTACACTTAGAAGAACACAAACTCTAACAGAAAACTTTGTTGATACGTTTTTGTTTTGTTTACAGATGTTAACACTTTAACATCCTCACCAAGAATAAGGCAATGAAAAAATTATTTCTTTATATTTCTTATCTCTTTGGGGCACTAATAACAACAATCAATGGTTTTTTTATGAAGTGACCCAGCGATTTTTAAAATATTGACCTCTACCAAACGGTTGAGAAAAATTATTTTACCCTTTTAAATCTTTGTTTTTTTACATTTCAAATGACACATTTGTGTTCAGCAACTCCTTAGGCACCATAATATGTCAAAAGTATTACTTTATCTTTGAAAATCACAGCAAACAGAGGCCTCATGTGAGGAGTGATTTTGTTCATGCTAACTTCCTGTGAGCAGACTAACTTGCTCTGCATGCTATTTCAAAACACAGTGACATCTACTGGACTTTTTTTGTATAATGTAGGTTAGAGTGGCACCTAATGAGGGGTAGAGATGGCTGAAACAGGTGGACTTCAGTAAAACATATTTTTCAAGAAGATTTAGTGTTGAAAAATGACATTTTTCGACATAGTATACTATGGCGTTTTTTTGCGCCAAAATCCATGATGATTATTTTTTTCAAAGAAAACATTTCTGGAGTGTTTTTCACTGCCTCCTTTACATTACTTCATCATATGGCACGTTTTTACATGTTGAAAAATCGCATTTTTTTTCCGACATAGTATACTACGGCGTTTTTTTTGTGCCAAAATTCATGATGATTTTTTTTTCAAAGAGAACCTTACCATGAGTGTTTTTCACAGCCTCCTTTACATTATTTCATCATATGGCATGTTTTCACAACATGTTGAAAAATGGCATTTTTTTTCGACATAGTATACTATGGCGTTTTTTTTTGCGCCAAAATTCATGATGATTTTTTTTTCAAAGAGAACCTTACCATAGTGTTTTTCACGGCCTCCTTTACATTATTTCATCATATGGCACGTTTTTAGAACATGTTGAAAAATGGCATTTTTTTTCGACATAGTATACTATGGCGATTTTTGTGCCAAAATTCATGATGATTTTTTTTCAAAGAAAACCTTTCTGGAGTGTTTTTCACGGCCTCCTTTACATTATTTCATCATATGGCACGTTTTTACATGTTGAAAAATCACATTTTTTTTGACATAGTATACGATGGCGTTTTTTGCGCCAAAATTCATGATGATTTTTTTTTCAAAGAAAACCTTTCTGGAGTTTTTTTCGCAGCCTGCTTTACATTATTTCATCATATGGCATGTTTTCACAACGTTGAAAAATGGCATTTTTCGACATAGTATACTATGGCGTTTTTTTTTGCGCCAAAATTCATGATGATTATTTTTTCAAAGAAACCTTTCTGGAGTGTTTTTCACGGCCTGCTTTACAGTATTTCATCATATGGCACGTTTTTACAACATGTTGAAAAATCTCATTTTTTTTTTCGACTCAGCTGCATGCCTTCGTCCACCCGGCCTCCGTTGACTCGTCCCGCCTGCCGTCTCTGGAGCTGAAGCTGGATTGGAACAGACCAAAGTACAGTCCAATCACGATGCCAGCTGCCTCTCAAAAGGCTCCTTCATCTGGCAGGTGGCGGCACTTCTTCTGAGGGGAAGCTGAGCTGGCCCGGCAGAACTTTGGAGATGTGTTCCAGTGGTTGGTGGATGTGTGGGGAGATAGAGAGGGACCTTTGAATTGTTCAGAAAGGAAAACAGGGAACCCATTGGTAGTTTTAGTTTAGGGTGTTACTGCGGTGTGTTTTTGGGTTTTAAGAGGTGAACAGGAAGAGTTTTTTTTCATATTGATTATCTTTTACTTTGTTCCTGGTTGGAATGCCCATCAATGTCAACGTGAAGTTCACTTTTAGTTCTGTTTATTTATTTTTATTTTACTAACACCCATTTGCTTTTAACCCCCTCACATGTTGTGTTGTTGTAAACTTACTCTTTCAAATAAATACTCGTCTAACCCACTGGAAACCAGCGTTTGGACTGTTTTGGTGTTGCTCCTCACCTACTTCAGACAGCTGGGACAAAACAATGTTTTGTGGACCAAAAGCTATACTATGACGTTTTTAGAACGATATGCTATACTCTGACGTTTTAAGAGCGACATGCTATACTATGACATTTTTAGAGCGACATGCTGTACTATGACGTTTTTTGAGCCACATGCTATACTATGACGTTTTTTGGGTGACATGCTATACTATGACCTTTTTTTTGTGCGACATGCTATACAATGACATTTTTAAAGCAACATGCTATACTATGACGTTTGTTGAGCGACATGCTACACTATAACGTTTTTAGAGCGACATGCTATAATATGACATTTTTAGAGCAACATGCTATACTATGACGTTTTTTTGGGCGACATACTATACTATGATGTGTTTTTGGACGACATGCTAAACTATGACGTCTTTAGAGCGACATGCTATACTAACTTCTCCATGGACTTTTTCACAAAAAATTACGCATGCCTGAATTTTTGCCCTGGATTCTGAAATCAGAGAAAGTGGGTTCTGAAGCTGAAAAAAGTTGAGAAGGACTAACCTGTAAACTTCCTCATATATCGTGAGGTTATTCTTGACAGGCATGGTTGCATGGGCAACGACCTTACTGCTGTACGCATCTACTGCGAAAACGTGTGTCACTCCCAACATGATCGATTTTTCATTCTAGTCGATGTGGATTTTGTGTCCCATGTATGCAGCACTGTAGGGGACGGGGTTAAGGTTACGTGCACCCTTTGGCGGAAAAGTAAGTAAAAGTTAGCTAGTAAAATGCATGATACCATATATCACAACATTAAAAGCTTGCAAAAGATGCTTACATGTTTGTGCATTTCGTGATAAGGACAATGCGTTGTTCTCAAAATCCTCCGTACCAGGCGTTCACCAGCAACCACTCCCATCGCAGACAGATACCTGGTCATCATCTTTCAACCATATGTTGACCCTGTCTGATGAATCAGCATAAGTAAGCTGTGACATGTAGGCCTAGTCTTCACGGATTTATATTTCATAAAATATATGTAGTCTAGAAATAAATCAACAGAGGTGGGTAGAGAAGCCAAAAATTGTACTCATGTAAGAGTATTGTTACTTCAGAATAATATGACTCAAGCAGAAGTAAAAAGCAGTCATCCAAAAATGTTTGAGTTAGAGTAAAAAAGTACCTCGTGAAAAAACTATTCAGTAACATCTGATTAATTTGTGAAGACATGCATTTAATTAGACAAAAATACAAAATAATAATCTTCAGGTAAATTTGAGTACTTCCAATCAATCAAATATTAGAATAAATAAAAATGAAAAATAAATATTTACAAAATAACAAATTACAGCACAAGAAACACACAATTCCAAATATGACTGGTGAAACACATTCAGGCGGTAGAGCTTATGGCGGAAGTCCCTCTGACAAAATAAAACATTAACTGGTTGATGCATAGGGGGATAATAATGTGTAGAATCGTGAATGGGTAAAGAAAAGTAACCAGCTCAGTGCAGCCTAATGGAGTGTATTAAGAGTACATTCTTCTTCACAAATCTACTCAAGTAAAAGTAAAAAGTATGGAGATGATGTAAAACTATCTGAGATGCTCAATTTATCCAAAAACTTAATCAAGTAAATGTAACGGAGTAAATGTAACTCGTTATACCCACCTCTGTACACAAAAGAAAACCAAAATAACCTACCTGATTTATTGCCCTGCTGATAGCAACTTCTAATTGTGTGTCGGATACATGTCCCCTCCTGGAAATGTTGTGACGCGTACAAAATCTCCTGACACTCATTTCAGAACATCGCTGCACACCTAATTGTGATAAATTCGTGGAAATGTCCGCGTGCGAGAGGTTTAGAGCAATAATATCTCTTATTAAATCTCCATAGAGCTCAAGTGACACCATCTCGTCCAGTCTTCAGACTCCTGCCAACCGAACCTTCTGTTGTGCTAAAGACGTGCTAATCGCGGAAGAGAAGCTAAATTACTGCTTCCGGTTCACCTTGTAATAATATAGATATCCCCGCATTTTTGCGTTTTGGATTAACATAGATTGGATTCTTCGTATTTATCTGGGAATATAAAAATACATAATAGGAAAACAACACAAAATCCAATTTTATGGCTATATTTTAATGGAAAACGGCTCTTGCTTGTTTGTTTTAAAATCTGCTACATATATTGAAAAAAGAAAAATGCCTGGTTTTTTTTTTTTTGTTTTCCGATTTGCATATCATAATTGGAAATTGAATGAACGGAAGGTACACGGACCCAAGAAAATACTGAGAATGTGGAAACAGCTGTGGACAATTAGAATCAAATTTCAGTGAACATGATCAAAATTACAAAGATAGTATTTAAGATAAGAATTCAAAACTTGTACTGGTTGTAGTTAAATTCACTATGTTACTTTTCTAAATCAATAAATAGGTTGAGAGGTTAGAAATAGAGGAGGTTTCTGGGAAAGCAGTCTCACCAAGTCTATTAAATAATAATGAAGTTTGAGATCCTATTGCATTATCTTTATCAGCAAATTGAATGTACCTTTTGTTTGGTAGGTTGTACATTAGAATTCATATTTTTCTAAGCACTTTCTTGTAAAACTGAGGTTTAAAGTTTAAGAAAAGGACAGATGACAGTTGAAATATTAATTATTTATGTTAACAATTCCTTTTTCACTGTCCAGAAAGTATTAGTAAAGTAAAGTATTACATTGGCAAATGCAGCATAAAGCCCCAACCTTAAACCACCAGGATTTAATCTGTGAGGTATGACAAGGCTATAATGTGCTCCTGCTGTTTTTATTCTGTCCAGTAGGTGTCATTTGAAGACCTCAACGTGATCCATAGAAATGACTGGAACACTATTTGTGTCACAGCACCACTGGGAATAGAGTCTCACTGCAGAGGACTTCAGATATTTTATTTCTTTTTATAAGGCAATGACAATAAAAAGTTTGGCTGTGGAGGGCAGCTTTTGGCTCATTTCACTTCTGAGCACCAATGAAGATACATATTGTACTTCAGAGACAATTTTACTGTCAGAGAATCACTATATGTGGAGGTGATTTATTGCTTTGGTCCAACGCCAGCTCATATTCACATGAATTCCTCAGGATGTTTGTAATAAACATTTAAAAAAAGAGAGAAGTCAAGTGCCTCTAGGAGACCATGAATAAGAATCTGTGCTATTCCGCTGTGTGCAGAGATGGATGTGTTTGTCTGGTATTACTGGTGTTTAAGACATCACACTATCCTATCTGTGGAAGTTCATTGTAAAACAAACAATGCCAGTGACGAAGCTCATGATGATGATGCCTGAAGGGCAGATTTGCTGTTTATGGAAATTGTTCCCAAATGTTGAGATTAATATGACTTTCCCAGACTGTTTAGTAGACTGCAGTGATAGCAGTGGTGAGAGCTTCTCCTTGTGCTGTCTGATCCTCTGACTGTAAGCATTCAGAGCATTTTCATGAATGCGTCCTCGTTTAACCTACAGCACAATAGCCGCATTTACATACATCACTCAATGGAATCCATCTTAGTTCTTAACATCTTCCCCAGTGGGTTTATCATCTCTGTGTCCCTGACAAAGAGCAACACCACGTATTAATGAAGTACGATGCTCTTTGAAATTTAATTTACTTGTTATCACACACTCAAAAATCAAGTGATGTTTCTTGTTAGCAATAAAGCCCTAATGGCTCTCAGACCTGAAACATGATTGGCTGATTGCTTCTGTTGCTAGGCTACAGTTCCATGGTATGTCTCTGTATGGCATTCACTAAGAAAATGAAAAAAGATGAGCCAAAGAAAAGATGCTATATAACCTTATTTAATAATGGTACTCTATGGTGTGACCATAAAACATTTACAAAATATTCACAAGGTGATGCTGTCAGTTGACAATACATTTATTTCAATTATATATCTCCAAATAAAAAGTTTATACTCAGAGCACATGGTTTAAATGCTGCTTTCTCTTTGCAGTCTGTAGAGCAATCTGTTATGTGAGATGTCATACAATATTTCAATACTAATTTAATTTACATATTCAAGAATCTGCAAACTATCAAGGATACGAACCAAGAATAATGGTTATGTACAAAATTTACAACATAGCACAACATATATCCCACCAGACATGGTCTAAAATGACCAATAATTTCTCCCTGATTACCTTATACAAATACAATGCAACTTAGTCTCATCTCTTAAAAATGTTATACATTTCTCAATCACAAATGGGTGATTTTCATAAAGATTTCCCACATGGTGACATGTTGTGAAAATAGCTTATGTCATTTAACAGGGCGAACACAAACTGTTCTCCTGACTGTGTGTTGAACGTTGCTATTGCTATGTTATCTATTGATTTAAGAGGTTTCTCAATGCATGAAAAGTGCCTTTACACTTGTAACAAGAATGTGCAGTAAGAAATCATTATTGGTGAATGCTTGTTCATGTTCCATTTCCTCCTAGTAAGAGTGTGTGCTTCGTTCTTGTTAGCTTTACAAGCTGGGCGAAGAGAACAAAGTCTGGTGAGGAACAACAGGTTCTCTCTTCTTTTTGGTCTTCAGAAAAAGAAACTTTGTCTCTGACAAACTCCAGGAGGGAAATGTGATGGTGGTTTGACTTGAAAAACTCATGGAAGAACACAGTCTGTGTTTTTAATAGTTTTTAGCAGTCAATCTGGAAGCAACTGGAGGAGAAATCAGTCAAAGTTCAGGAGCTTCCGCCTCCTGCTGTGCCCACGTTCTTCACTGGTATTTTTCCCAGTCTTCTCTCATTCAGCATCAGACTTGGCACAGCTCCCACAACAACTGTCCATCATGCAGAGGCCAGTTTACTGAACGCTGCAAGCCGGGCTCGCATTGGGACCAAGGAGGTTAACAGACAGCTCATTGAACTGACAGCTATCTGAACTCAAGGGTCTATGCGGAAAGCTAAAAGCTTGTCTGAATGTTGGTTATTCAAGGTGCGCAGGTCCGGCAGACGTAGCAGCAACTTTGGGAAGAGTGTGCTGTCATCTGGGCGGCGACTGGTGATGAGTGAACGCAGGGCTTTTATTAGATTCTCCTGCAGCTGCTCCACTGCTCCTACCTCTACTATACCGGAGCGATCTGGAGAAAGGAAGGAGAAAGTTGGGTTAGACATGAGAAAATTTGTCTGCACATTATGCGCTTTTATTTCTGTACAGATTCTCAGTCATCCAGGTCATGGTGACTCGAGGAGTTTGAGTAAAACGGAACTGGACTTTACCATTAGGTTCTTGAAGATGTTTCAGATCTCTTAGATGAGAGATAAAAACATCTTCAAGAACCTAAAAGAAAAGTCCAGCTGCTTTTTGCTTAAGCTCTGAGGATACCATGTGCCTGTTTGCCTGTAAGTATCTCAGTCTTACCAGCAGACACCAGCACAACAGCCATAAAAAGAGCCATCTCATCAGGTTCCAGACCCAAAGATTCGAGCTTCTCGCTGAAATCGAACATTGCGTCCAGCAAGGAGCCCATGCCGAGAGCTCTCAGTGATGCCAGCGAATACGTCTGTCCATTGAGGAAGGTCACCGTCCTCTCCTTGGGGTCAAACAATGAGCAGAACCTCACCATGAGAACCTGTGGACAGAACAAGACAGATCAGAGTCACAAAAGACTGAAGGGAGTAGAAACGAAGGAAAAGAAAACGAGCAAAGTTTATTTTTTCTCTTTGAATAGACGTACCTGGAAGGTGCCAGATTTGAGCAGCATGACCTGATCATGCTGGCTGAGAGTCTGGAACCCTGGGATGCTCTTTGCAAATTCCACCACTTCTTTAACGGCAGGGGTGAAGCATTGAGAAAAAGACTCCCACATCTCCTGACTGGAGCGACTGGCCGGAGCCACAGGACATGAATTGAGAGGACATGCCTATAGAAGGCAGAGAAAACAGAGGAAAATGAGAGTTATAGCCTTTTTTACTGACAATAATGAAATTTTTACAGACTCAAAAATGGAAAAAAAGACTCACCAGCACTTTGGCTCCTCCGTTCAGCTTCCAGGGGCAGGAATTTTGGTTCTGGGAATCGCTGGCGGGGAAACTGTTCTGGTTGGCTGTGTATGACTGAGATGACATGTTGCCAGTGATGGGGCACTGATTCTGATTGGAGGAGAAGGTGTACTTGGCGTTGTCGATGTTGGTGTTGGTGGAGCTTTCGTTGTTGATGGGTGCAATGGGGTAGTTTGTGGGGACGTGGTAGTTTGTTGTCAGGTTCACCTGCTCCACCTGAACCGTGTGCTGCGTGGTTGTGTGCGACAGGGCTGGTTCCTGCGCCGAGCTGCTCTGGTAGGAGGAAGTGCTGAGGTTGCTGTTGCCAGCAGCCATCTTGAGTGGCTTCTCCTCGCTGCGGTAAGACTGCAATATGGAGCCGGCTCCTTCATTCGTCTGGTTCTGTGGACTGCAGGGGGCATCAGGAGGAGGTGACATCTCCATTTCCATGGAAGCTGATTCATTGAGACTGTTCATGTAGCTCTGCATCTCATCCAGGAGTCTCTGCTTCTCCCGCTTGGGAATACGCCCAAAACGCACAGCTGAGGAGAACAGCAAGGAGAAGAGAGCATCCTCTGTTAGCATTTACTGACAACTACTATTGGTATCGCTGCCAGATCCTTCCTGGCAGCACTTTGCTTTCAACATTAAACAGCGGAGACAGTCACGCAGGTAAAATGCTCACATTGAAACATTGCAGAGGAACAACCTGTCCCTGTTTGAATACGAATCCCACATCTAACACTCGGGCTGTAATCTCTATGTGAAGTACTAATCCCAAGACCTCTCTTTTGTCTCTGACTGTTTGTCTCCATCGCAGCTGCTGCACCACAGTATGGACACTAAAGCCTTCATCTCATCCACCCGCCTCATCCTCCTCTTCAGTCTTTACAATCCTCCCTTCCCCCCTTTTCAATTCTGCACCTCCACTGACAGTCCTATTTATAGTACGCCGTATGCTACACCACCTCCCCCCAGTCTTTCTGTCTTTTTCTGCCTTTCAGTTGAGCACTCACTCTCTCTTTTTCTGTGGAAGTAGGTCACTGGGTCAACAGCGCTGAATTAGTAAAGTGACAGGGTGAGTGACTGGAGTAAAGGTCAAACACAATAGAGGCAGGTGGGAAGAGGTGAGCAAGCTGAAAGGTTGAAAGGTGGATCAAAATTGGATGATCAAAATTTCATTTGCTCTGTGATCTCTTTTTCATTCTCTGTTAATGGAAATGAAAAGTGGGTTTAGGAGTGTATAAGATAGAAGTGGATAGAACCACTATTCAACTCCAAAGTACCCTTTTCATACCGATTTAATTTATGGGTATAATCAGAAAATACCAACATGGTTTCCCGATTGCAATCCGATGAATTAGCAGATGATTTTTCACTCTCACATTCTGGCTTTTTTGGGTCAACTAAAAATGTTTGCTCCAGAAAAAAAACATGATTTATTATCACCTAGTTTAGCCTTACCCCGGGAGACTGAACTCCTGTGGGGGAAATCATGCAGAGAAGCAGATTAGCTGCAGTAATATTATTTTCATTTAAAGTCAAGCAGTGTAGGTTTTCATGATTAACAGGGCAGAATAACATTAGGTTTCAAATGATGGTTTGGAAATGCCGGTGTCAGGAAAGGCTGTACATCACTGTGAACACAAGGGGTAATCAACAACTTTGCGCCCCAATTTCCTAAAATAAACCATATTTTTCACAGTTTCTACTTGACTGATGACTACTGGGACTCTTGAGTTCCTCTTGCCATAAATCAGAAGGAAGTGCAAGGAGACAGAAGGAGGCAGAGGGGAACAAAAGACAAAAGGAGGAGGGTGGCAAGAAGATGGAGAGAATATTAAGTCTTGTGATGAGGAGAAAGACGAGTCTGCACCTGCTTAAGAACAGTTTCAATCATACTTTCAAGCTATGACATAAAATTATTTTTAATAAGAGATTTTGTACAGCTTTAAAACCTGATTCTCTGTGTCCATAAAATATTGTCTTCTACACTGCTGCGCTGAGAAAACAAAATAATAATTTTACTTTTAGTACCAGTGTGTCTAAATATTGCCTTTAAAGACTTTAACACCGTCTCTCACCATCTCTGGACATGCCCACGGAGAGACACTTCTTAAAGCGGCAGTGCTGGCACCGGTTGCGGTTCATGCGCATGATGAGACAGTTTTCATTCTTCACGCACATCTTGTAGTGGATGTTCTGCTGAATGCTGCGTCTGAAGAAACCCTGGAGAAGACGCACGAAGAATAAACACTTACAAGAGTGTCTTTTGTGTTGGTGCAACTGTACACACTGAAAATGAAGACATGACATAACTCTATCTTTGTCTGGTCTCACCTTGCAGCCCTCGCAGGCATGTACACCGTAATGGAATCCAGATGCAATGTCTCCACACACCTTACACAAAAGCACCATACCTCCGGTCTCTATGAAAGAGGAGCACATCCATTATCAGACACAGACGTACAACAACAAACTCCTGGCAGCTAAAAAAAGAAGATGAGGAAGCAGGAAAGTGAGTAGGTACGTACTGGTGAATGTGCCAGTGAAACCACAAGGCCTTTTGGCCACCGTGGGATGGTTGTAGGTTGCTGATGATACTGTTGAAATTTGGGCGACTGGAGCATTGTTGACTTCAGGAAACTGAAAGACCATTTTTGGGGAAGAGGTTCTTCCCCCTTGCTCTCCTCTCCGCTTCAGGGGTCCAATCTCCTGAAAGGAGACACCCTCAGGGGATGAAGGCTGCGAGTGCGAGGAGGGCGACTGGGTCTGGTATCCACTCGAAGGGCTGCCAGGACTCGGACTGGCACTGCCAGACGAGCCAGCGTACAAGATAACACCACCTGCATGAACAGAGAGGGGCGACAACTCAGTTCACTGATCCTCATCTGGGGCTGTGGTCACATACACAATGTAGGTGAGAGAGTAAAGTGTTGAGCAATGCTCTACTTCTACGCAGTGAGCTTACTTGGCAGACTTTCACAAACACACACGAAACCCTAGCCACGTTGGGACAACAGAAATTTGATCTGATGAATAATGTAGATAAAAAATGTCACAGCCAGAGGAACAGGTCTGACCTGGTTGTCTGTAGGACGTCTTTTCAGGTTCTGACCTGATAGTCAAGAAATATATAAATGCAACTGTGTCACTGCCACCTCCAGAAAAAAAAACCACCTGTACGATAAGCTGCCAGTGTGTTTCTTTGCCCGATTAATGATATCTTGGCATCCTGGAAGCCAGGTGGTGATTGGCATGTGAAGAAAAGAAGCTAATGATAACAAACGTCCACCCAGTACAGAGAGTCATAGCGTGTTCCCTTATTAAAATAATTCTACCTCATAATTACATGTTCTGATAAAATAAGCTTTCTCCAGAAATTACATTTCTGTGATACAATAATCTACAAAGTTTTACATCACATGCAAAAAGCAAATCTTACACCATATTGATCCCTATAAAACATGTAATGCCATATCACAGTAAGTCATTATTCTGTTGCCACAAGCAGGCAATAAACAGGCCTTTATTTAGAGATGTCACATTGAGTCGGAAATGCCCTATTACCTCTAAACAAAACACCCACCCGTTCCCCCTTGTTTTGCAGCCACTGTTCTTCCCCTGCAAGATGAAAGACTGCCCCTCACGTGCAGGCTCAGCCAGCCAGCTCCCTGCCTGCTCGCTTTCAGAACGGAGTCTTTTCTACTCTCCTTTCTCCTGCCCCCTCCTTTCTTCTCTATCCTCCTCCCCTCCTCCCCTCCTCCCTCCCTCCCTCCCTCGCCACTTTGGCTCAGGGCCTGCAGACCCATCTATCCGCCAGCCACCTGACCAGGAGCTCACATGGACTCTTGACACAGTTCCCGCCCGGCTCACAAGGCTCTTTGCGCAGTCCCGTGTAGACAACAGCAGCAGCAGCACCATAACAAGCGCTGGGGCAGATCACGTTTGAAATAGAGGAGGCTTTAATGCTGTGACTACAGACCTAGAGGAAAGCAAGCGGGGCACAGCTACCATAAGTTGATGCATTCCGCAGAGTCACTAGAAACCGTGCAGAGGGTAACAGTCACGTTGTTGCTCGCCACTGTCATGATTTCCTGGGTGAGCATTGTGCAAGTTTTTGCGCAATTAGCTGTATCAGAATAAGATGAGGGTAAACAGGCTAAAGCAAATTTACCTACTTGTAGGCTTGACAATTATTTGAATCTATAGGATTATGGTCACAAAAATGATTGATCAGAACCAGATTTTTATTTCTGCAGACATCCACAATTTCAGGAATTTATATATTTGTGTTTATTTTGGTCCCTCCTTATCCTTTCCCATAATTCCCAGTTTGGCCAACCTTTAATTTGCTATTAGATTACTGTGTCAGGTATGTGAACGTCTAAACGTCTGCCAAGTGTAACATTTCGCAAGTGCAGAAATTACATGCTCCACAGTCTTCATTCACAATCTGCGTCAATGGGCTCACATTATGTTGATGATGGTGATTGCACTGTGTGGGTCACTATCAGACCAGAATTGCCACTAAACAACCAGTTATACAGGTTTGTAGCACAACTGCACTTAGTTCAAATGAAGGTTAGTCCACGTGTATAATGGCTGTGTTATCTGAAGTAGTAACAATAACCTTGAGTTGTCTACACTGTCTTTCTGTGCACATTTCCTCTCAAGGACCTTGAATCATCAGAGAAAACTCTCCCTTGTCTCTTGTGCTCTCTCTCCTTGAGAAAACACGTGCTGCGTTTCTGTTTAGCTCTTAGTGCCTCCTTAATTCCACTGCTCACACGTGTCGCCAGTGAATGCAAGGTACTCTGAGCTCAGAGGCAGCTCCAGTATCAGCTGCGCAGTGACTTTACCGAGCACGTAAATGTCCAGTTTCCTGTGTGTGTGTTGTCTGAGAAAAGATAAAGCTTCATGGGCATGTGCATCACCTGCAGGAGTCGGGGTCACACCCTTGTCACACGAGCTCCACACCCACTTTCTACATTCACATTCGAAATCCCCGCCCCTGTCTGGTGTAAAAACATGCCATATTCTGATGCATCGTAACTGTTTCCTGGAATGTGACTCAACTAGGTGACAGAACGAGCCTTGGCTGTAGCCAGGCACAGGTTACAACATGTGACCTGTGGATACACATAGAGCCATAAGACCTACAGAATAAACAATACGCTCCGCCGCCCCTCCTTTTGCCAATCCTCTCTGACTTCCCCTCTCATGTGTTCCCTCCCCCTGGGCATGCACGCACGACAGGCAAACTGTATAGACATCATGCTCATGTCATGTCTTAGGGGGGAGACGCCTCCTCTTAACTTCAAACCAGTCTGTCCTCTTTCATGTGAATATTTACTAATGTTCACGGGTGGTAAGCCTCTATCCACGTGAAACAGCTGGCCTCATGTTTTGTGTCTATTTATGAAGCTGGCTGCTTCCTGAAGGCAACAGAGGGCAAAAATCCTCTTTATAATACACAAACTTTAAAACATGTTTAACTGCTATATAAAGAAATGTCTTACTCCAGTTGGAACTTTAGATTTACAAGTTATAAAGTTTAACTGCGCAGTTCTGCTCCACTTACACAGACTAGAAAAAGAAGATATACTTAATCCTGGGAGAGAAATACAATCTTTCGTAAGAATCCAGCTGGGCTTTTAATGTGAATTAGCTGGCTGTGTGATCATCTGTCAACCACACAGAGTCTGGTTTCAGGACTGGCATCAAAGCTCGGCAATAGGCTCATTGTTCCTGCTTGTACCAATGACACCTGTGACACATTTATCTACTTTATCTTCTTTTTTTAACATCTTTATAAAATGCAGGTTGCTTTTCAGTTCCTGCCACTACGCACATTCAGAGGATGACCTCTATCTTCTGCATCATTAAAGACCATATAAGTCAGGCAGCGGTCATGTGTTTAGATCATAAGGCCAGCTCTCTAAACACTGCATGTTACATTACCAGTAGTCGCTGACGTCGCAGCCATTCTTTGGTACCCTTTCAAAAATGTCACAGCCACACTAGAGTCACACTCATCGGTCCTTTTGGAGACACTGAACTATACTTAGAATACAACCATTCAAGTAAAACACCCACATTCTGCATCGTAAATGTTCAACTGGGGCTTTAACCAGCGAAAGAAGAGCCCATGTTTGATCACTTTTGCTGGAATGTCCTGTAATATACGAAACTGTGGCCACGTTGATCAAGACGTTTGTTGATAATTCCAGCAGGGGCATTTATTGATGTATTCACCTTCCACTGGACAGCTGCTGATAAGAGGCAAACACTACTCAGGCCTACTTCATGAATTTTATCACATGATTAAAAATCTATCATGGGTTGCTACCAGCTACTATGACCACACAAGAGTGGGCAAAATTTGAAATGCTTTCAAAAACAGCACCATAATAATGTGAAGCCATTATGACAATTTAAATGAAAGGCTGGGCAGCTGCTCTGCATTTAATGGAAAAAAACAGAATATGAGTGCTTAATAATGTTGGTCCCTTCTGTCATTTTTAATATTTCTAAACCATTTAGACATTTGCCCTCTTTTTGTTAATATACGACTGTACTGGCAAGCTGGAGAATCTTGATTTCAAAATAAACTAATGACCAAATTATAAAATAGAATTTTCATTCAGTCCTTTCATAGCAAAATTCCATATCATTATACACACATAAAATACACTATATATATTCTGTTTATGCAATATGTAAACAGAAAACAGACAAAATGATAATATTCCACAGCTCCTTGTTTGTCTCATCAATAACAAGTTGTGCAAGAAACATAGTGACATTTTATATCTCCAGAGCTCAATCATTGTGTGATAATGGTTTCATTTTGGCAGCCATTGGGTTATTGTCACACTGTTCCACTGAAATAGAAACGGTAACAGGAACTGATTAGCCATGTCACCCAAAAAACAGGTTGAATTCAGCCAAATCTAGGTTAATGTGTCCTCTCAAACGCCACCCACTGGGATATGCTGCCTCGCGTAAAAACGCAGCTTTTTGCGAACCAACTAACGAACATTTCCGCGCATTTACAGTAACCAGGAGGAGAGGAAAAAGCTGTTAAACCTCTGTGACCCACTGACCAATCTATCAGCAAATAAAGAGGAATCCCCGTGCGTCCCGGGCGCGAGCAGAGGAGTGCGCGCAACAGCGAGGAACGACCGAGAGTGAGGGACGCGCTCGGCTCTTGGAATCATGCGCGGCACGTGGATACGGAGGCTGGATACACGTGCTGTCATGTCGAGGCGGGGAGGCTGCGTATTAAAAATCAGGCGCATGATTCGCAAGCATCACGACCGTTTCTACCCAGGGTGCATCGGGCGGGGAGCAGATGAACAGACAGAGCAGTCATAATGGCCACCCACTGTTCAAGGACTTTATAATGTCTGTCTGTATTAGAGCTAAGACTTAATTGTTACTGATGTGTGCCTTCGCGCGTAACGTTTCCTGATCCTGTTCCACGATCCTACATCGAACCCCGCAATCAGCCACGAATAATTGCTTTTAATGGCATGATTCGCGTGTTTTCTGACTAAGATATGATCCACTCATTCATCATCATCATCATCCCTCTCAACATTTACACTGTGATTCAAATCCTGGCAGCACTGCGTGTTTACTCCCAGCCCTGTTCTCCAACTCATTCCAGCAGGGTTATGGATGGAAGAATTGGCAGCGGTTACTTGTTTTTTGACCCAGTGGGCGTTAACTGCTCCTTGACACAGCTCACTCACATGTGTTTGGAGAGAGGGAGGAGGGAAAAAAAGGCAAGCTTCAGCCAAAATTATTTTAAAAACAGCCAAGTTAAATGAATCACACACGCTACAACCAAAGGGCTTTACAACTTCCCGCACATGCGCCAAGATTTTAGGGAACCAGAAGCTCCAACTAAGTGAAAGCACCACGGGGAAAATACCTCGTATGACAGCGAGTATTTGGGGAATAAAACCTATAATATCCTAAAGCAGTGCGATTGGCCAATGTGGGAGAATAAGAAGCCCGGCCAGGGGGCGTTTAGGGTCGCACTTCACGTGAGTTTGTTTACATGCAGAGAATCGGAAGTCCGCCGCAAAGATTGACGAGAGGACTTCCCTCTTTGCGCACAGCTCTCTCACTCACAAGCCTCAACTGTCTGCCGCCCAGGAGCACTTGGCAACGCGCCATATGCTGCACGCAATCAGTGAAAAAGCAAGGAAATTACAAATGATTCCTCTGCTTGTTCGACAGAATTCAACAGCAAGATGCAGATAAATAGTTTCAATAAAATCATTCGATTCGTTCATCTTTTCAGTCAAATGCATTAAACTCAGATGCAGGATTAAAGCATAAAACATCAACTATGCACATACTGATAGGCAGGGTTATTATTAACTGAGCAGTAAATATATATGATTAGAAAGTGCCTGGGGGGAAAAAAACTACAGAAAATGTACAATTCTCTATGATATTTATTAAAGCGCAGTGCCATCTGTTCCAATTACGCACCGTTCAATATAACTTCTAATAGCATAGAAATTATCTTCCCATTGGCTTCAAGCAAAAAAGCACAGAGAAATACTCACCACCGGGACTATTTTCCATGTTTCCTAGTCGATCGATGCTGTTCTCCTGTTCCGTGCTGTATAATTGAGGGCGTTTAATGATGGACCGACTGTCGCTGCTTGCCACTGAGGAGTTTCGTTGACACAGGTGAAAGAGTCAGTAACTGCCAAGGCATATAGAGAGTATCCCAAAGCTCAGAGCAAAAGAAGTGTTCACGGGGCATTTGGGGGGGTCTTCTTGAGAAAACCCGGTCAGCCAAGAAAGATTTAAGAAAAAAAGATAAATGAATAAAAATGAACGAGAGTAGGGCAGATATTTGAAAAATGAAATGAGATCTTATTGATCCAGATGCTCTCCGGTCTCCGACGCCAGGCTGTGGCAGGATATCACTGTAGGGCTTCTCTAAATCACTGAAGGTCCCAGCGCGTTCAGCTGCTTGCCATGTACAGTCACCATGAAAACATGATCACTGTGAAAGTAGTTTAAACACTCCCCACTCATCAATAAGCAGCACGCGTCCTAAAATAACAGGCACGTTTTCAGGTGCCTGAGAAATGTGACCATTTTTTTCTCTCCTCCTGCTCTCTTTTTGTGCGTCCCTCCAAACGCTTGTTTGTTGATGTGTATCAGGGATCTCTCTCTCTCTCTCTCTCTCTGTGTGTCACGCTTTCTGAAAACATTTCTCCCCCCCTCATCCCCTCACGCCCCCACTCTTTTTTACTCGTTCTCACTTTCTCATTGGCCGACGGCCCCGCGTGGAGACGGCACATTGGGCTCGGTCGACACTGGAATGCTGCTTAAAGCTCTACAGCATGTGCGCATGGCATGTGAGCTGAAGCTGCCCTACTGACACACATTTTATGCAAATGACCTGCCTGGGCTCGGCGATAAGCGGGAGGGGAACCGGAGAGTAGAACAGCAGACAGGAGGTCTCACTCCTCTGCAGCTTTTCTGCACGTGTCTTCGGGATTGATGTTCAATAATAACCCTAAGAGCCATATTTGATAATGGCACAGGTGAGTGGGGAACAATGGTAGACCACGTTTGAGCAGAAATCAGCTTGTTCAAGCATCTAAACGGCAAAAACGTGCTGATTTCTCAGTAAGAGCACCGTTGGGTTAAAGATTAACCAAACCTTAACACCACAGCTGAATCACGATGGCTAAGAACACGTGCTGGGATTTACCATTTAACCCAGAGTGGTTTGTCAGTTGTGAGTCAAATTCACACTCATGCTGGGTTAAATATTACTCGTGTGTAGGATTGCTTCCTGTCTCTGTGGCCTCACACTCTTACATTAAAAACAATGATGACATTAACAATAATCCGTTCCTTTTTTTACACATGAATTCAAAGGTACAACTTGAAGCCCAGTGAAATATTGTGAGTTTGGGTTTTGTTTCAGTAAAACTACTGACCGTAACTGACTTAGCTGTACATGAAACACAGCATCATTTGAAATCAGTGCAACCAGTTGATAGCGAGAGAGGAGTCCTTATAAAAAAAATAACATAAATTAAAAAATAACATTTCGCTCTCTCTCTGTCTATCTATCTATCTATTTATCTATCTATCTATTTACATACTTTTTTTTGTCTTTTTAAGTAATTATAATTCAAAGTGCATTTCAGGGTTACCATTCAAACTTCACAATGCTGGAAGATTGCAAGCTACAGAAAATATAAGTCTTCCAATATGAAATTATAAAATACATAAATTTCAATTTGAGGTGAATGTGTCGAAGCCTGTTCATGAGTTTCTCCTACTCAATACAAAACTACACAAGCTGGTCAAATGCCCAAAGGCTACTATAATGAATGATTTTATTATGCATGAACAAAGTAACAGAGTAAGCCAAATGAAAACCTATGACTCTAGGCGGTGTTAATAAAACTTACTCTGACTTTACTCAGCAAGAACTGTAGTCAGTGGAAAAACTTGAAGTTTAGATGAGAGTCCCCATAAAAGAAATCCCTAAATAATTTTAATGAATGTAGTTATTCTGCAAAAAAAACATCATAAAACATCATCAATAAACAGGATTTTATGCATTCTGGTGAATTTATATGAATCAGTTTCTGCTTTTTCTGCATCAAGTCATGGTGAATATGTTTATATTTATGTAAAGAGAAACAAAATTTAGGCACCAGCTAGTCTGACTCACTGCATGTAGATACAAGCATTCCATTCCCTACAGATTTCACACAGCTTTCTCCTCCCCTTCCACTACCTTCCCCGTCTCTGCAGCCTGGGCTTGGCACCACCTAAAACAATTGTGATTAGTTGAAAGAATTACAGAAATAACCAAGCATTTTACCCCCCTATAGAAGAACAATGTTACGGCCTCTGGTGGCCGTGTGGTTGGAACTGGACTTGTACAGCCTCTGTGTTTCGAGGTGGCTTTGGAGACTGATATTGTTTACAGCTGGCTGAAGACTGAGCTCCAGGTCAAACCTGGCAGACATCAAGATTGGTCCACCATCACAACTCCTCCTCCCACAAGACTCCAGCCATCACCACACATGTTTAAATCTGCAACCAAACTCTCACTCAGAGAGGCTGGAATTTAACGTGACCACTTTACCCTGGTGCCTCTTGAGTTGTTGTGTTTTGTGTGTGTCCTATGGTTTCCGTAGATCCCATAGCTACTGAGGGGTGGCTACCTGGATTATAGCGTCTGTTAGCGGCTGCTAATTTGGTGAGAAGCTACTTATCTTCACACTGCAATTTCACTCCTTTTTTCTGTGCAAAACTGCTCAGAATCTGACAAGTTTTCAAGTCCAACAAAGTCCACAAATTCTCTATTGAATTGAGAACTGACCCACTCCAGGACATTCACTTTGCCGTCTTTAAACCATTCCTGTGTAGGTTTAGGGTATGCTTTGCGTCATTGTCTTGCTGAAAAACAAACCTTCTGTGAAATCACAGTTCTCTTGCAGACTGCATCAGGTTGTCCTCCAGTATTCCTCTACACTTTGCTGCATTCATTTTTTGCCTCTACCTGCCTTCTAGAGCCTGCTGCTGAGAAGTATCCCCACATCATGATGCTGCCACCA